>NC_079482.1:5200202-5503317 GCF_026230105.1 Diorhabda sublineata
ATCAGTGCACTCGTGGCTCGCAAATATATAATCGGTATCAAAACGCGAATATTGATAAACTCACTTGCAATAGTAAGAAATATTTGAAAAAAATTAATTTTTTTCTCTTAAAATATGTACTGTCATTATATTGATAATTTCGTAGACATAAGTCCAAATCACAAAACGAGTATAAACCTCTCTGTTAGCAGCTTAGTTCCAAGTATGAAAATCGTTTTTTCACTTTTAAGAATGTGAAGATATCTGTCGGTGTTTTGAGACAGATATTTTGATGAAAAGAAATAGGAGAAGCTTTGGTTTGTGAAAATTGGGCAGAAAATTCAAAATCAGTGATTCACATTCTACAGGAATAAAATGTAGTTCAGAAATCAAGAAAATCGACACCCAAAGATTCTGAGGAGCTAAAGGTTGGGAAATCATTATCATCGACGTATCATATTTTAATAACACAACTTATAAGACTTTCCATTGTCAGAAAGGCGAGGAAATGAATTTCAAGAGAAAAAAAAGTTCAACCCGAAAGTGTTGGTATGGTTGATGATAATCTTCACGTTACATTTATCCTTTTGAAAATTCTTAACCGCCAAAATATATGGAAAATAGTGTTTTAGATCTAGATCCATGTTTCCCAACGTGGTGACAACGCCCGACGGGGGGACAATTTGATTGTAAAGGGGGACAATTCACAAACGTACTCGCCATGAGTTAAACCCTTTTACACTGGGCCATTTGAATGCAATTCTAGATTACGGTACCAAATATTGAAAGAAAATTCTCAAATGGTTGTGGTCAATAAACATTATAAATTCGCTTGACGAGACCAAAAGGGTTTTTGGCGTGATCAAACTAACTTCCTTGGAACAGACAGCAGGCTCCGAGTGGACCCCAGAAGCTTTAAAATTTTGTTAAACAAAGAACTTAAATTGATGAAAAAGGTGAGCTGAGACAACTCGTAATGAATCTGTGGTCCGATGATGCCTAATAAATGAGATCCTCGTGAAATACTGCAACCAATATCAGTGGATTTGTCTGATACATCAAATATGCTGTATCAAGAGATACTCGCAGAAATGCAAAATTATGAGTCAGTTTTATTTAATATAAATGGAGAGATAGCATGACTTTGTGAGGAAACAAATATTTAGTTGAATGTGGATTTGGTGCTGTAAATGAATCACTGGTAAAAAAAATCATCTGGATATGACAGAATGAGAAGACTTGGGACTAAAACTTAACAAATTGGAACCAAGCATAAAATCTCATTGGAATTATTTCGAATTTGAATGTTAGTTTATCATTATATGTTTTGAAACTTTACTTACTGTGTTTCGTTACCAATTTCTAGTGATTTTTTCATAAAAATTATCATTTAATTTTCCTTATTAAACAATTTAAGAAGTACTTGGGTTTAGGTAGGGCATAAAAAGGGTTGGGAAACACAGAAATTTTGTGTTTTGGTCAGATATGGATACCATCTCCAATTACTAAAAAAGACGAAATTTCTTCAAAAGAAGATCAACAATACTAAATACGTGTAATATATTGGCTAAAAGAAACAATGTACCTTTCAGAAGCGGCCTAGAGGAGTCTCTAACAAAAATTGCAATACCGCAACCGTGCCTCAATATATACATATGTACACGTGTATCCCCAAATTGCCTTTTGAACAAAAAATACTTAAAATATATTTTGTCATTAACATCACTAACCTATGCCGCTGTAATTCAGAACGACATCGACGTTCGAAGTTTCTACTGATCCGCGTGCACGAGAATTCAGTGCACGCGTAGCTCTCGAATATATAATCGGTATTGACATGCAAATGTTGATAAACTTACTGAAAATATTGTTTAATATTTGAAAAGAATTAATTTTTCTCTCTTCAATTATGTTCTATCATTATATTGACAATTTCGTAGACATAACTCTAAATCGCAATACGAGGATTACGTGTAACGTAAGAAATCCTGCTATTCTCGCCGCCAGTCGCAATATTCGAGTTCACTGCACATCAAAACATTAGTTCTGATTGATTAATTTGCTGCAAGCTTTCTTGCTGTAATCCAGAACGCCATTCGAAGTTTCTATAGATCAGTGTGCACATGAAATCGGTGCACTCGTGGCTCGTAAATATATACAAATAGGTATCAAAACGCAAATGTTGATAAACTAACTGACAACAGCAAGCATATTTGAAAAAAATTCATTTTTCGCTCTTAAATTATGTACTGTCATTATATTGATAATTTCGTAGACATAACTCCAAATCGAAATACGAGGATTACGTGTAACGTAATAAATCCTGCTATTCTCGCCGCCAGTCGCGATATTTAAGTTCACTGCACATCAAAACATTAGTTCTAATTGATTAATTTGCTGCAACCTTTCTTGCTGCAATCCAGAACGCCATTCGAAGTTTCTACTGGTCAGTGTGCACATGAAATCGGTGCACTCGTGGCTCGTAAATATATAATCGGTATCAAAACGCGAATGTTGATAAACTAACTGACAATAGGAAGCAATATTTAAAAAAAATCATTTTTCTCTCTTAAATTATGTACTGTCATTATATTGATAATTTCGTAGACATAACTCCAAATCGAAATACGAGGATTACGTGTAACGTAAAAAATCCTATTCTCGCCGCCAGTCGCGATATTTAAGTTCACTGCACATCAAAACATTAGCTCTGATTGATTAATTTGCTGCAACCTTTCTTGCTGTAATCCAGAACGCCATTCGAAGTTTCTATAGATCAGTGTGCACATGAAATCGGTGCACTCGTGGCTCGTAAATATATACAAATCGGTATCAAAACGCGAATGTTGATAAACTAACTGACAATAGCAAGCATATTTGAAAATAATTAATTTTTCTTTCTTTTATTTGTACGTTCGAAACCAAGTGTGTCAAGTACGAATATAGTTGAAGGCGAAAGTTGTTAATATAAACGTAATCTTAACTTCGAAACTGTTAGAATGCTCGCCAGAACGCTCGATAAAATGGTCCCTAAAATGCTTCCGTTTATTCTTCTGTAATGTCCACAAAAATGCTCATTTTGATGAATGTCCAATTTTATTATCAACTCTAAGTTGTAAAAAGTTTGAATGTGTGGGTGATAAAACATTTCGAAGACAGTTTCTGAATAATAATTCATCCTTGAATACAAATCAATAAAAGTGTCTGGTAGAATTGAGGGCGATAGGAATAAATAAAAATTATTTAACTAATGAGACCATCCGAATACGTTTCTGAATAATTGAGATTCGTTGATACCTACGCTTTTATGACGCACTAAATAATATGAGCACATCTGCATGCTGTTCTGAAGTTTTAGGGTGATAAAATGCGACGTTATTTTCACTGATTTATACATCTACGGAAACATTCGTGATCTACTATTATTTCTCATAAAGCTGTAACAAAAACTTAAGTGAATAACGTCCCGGTAAAGTTTTTACGCCAGGGACCGACTATCTCCTCAAAGTTTCAAGAAGAATCCAACGAACAGATACCTGAAAAATTATTTCTGGACTTTGGAGTGATTAGATTCTAAAGACGGGGGGAATCCTTTATTGCGTTAGATAGATTCATTTGATTTTGTATTTATTAGGTTCATATTTTTAAAACCAAAAAATGATCGAATGGATATGATGTCTTTATATTAGAAGGGAAAGTTTTTTACTTAATATAGCCCCCTTTTAATGTATATACTGCATATTTCTAGCACAAGGTAGCTTATCTTGAGTAAAGGAAAGGACAAAAAATCTCCAATTACCAACAGTGTGTCCTTAGCAGCCTATTTCTAAGAAAACCGCACATTTAAAAACTAAGAGGATGCCTGTATGGTGAGACACCATTCTACTGATAATTTTTTGAATCGAACATGTGGTTTTCCCAAAAATCCAATTTTCATGAATTTTTTTTTTCAGAAAACTGACAACTTTTTTGGAATTTCCCATATCATTCAACGCCCATGTGCAAAATTCTCTTCCAAAAGCTCAAATTCAAAACTTCATAACTCGCCTTGTATAATCAAAGAAAAGAGGGTATATTTTTTTATGATATTACCCATGTCCTTCTTTCGATTTTTCTATAATACAACGTTTCCCTTTCGAATATGTAAATAATATGAATTTTTATGTGGATTTTTTTGAGAAAAAAATTTGTCTCAACTTTCACCCTGTATAATACGCGTATGTATTGAAATGAAGAAATGCAATGAAACCGTTGAGTAAGTTGGATATTTTTTTAATCGATTGATGCCATAAAGACATCGATATCTCTCATAGTATTGGATTTATTCAATTTTATACAAAAATATTTCGAAAATTTTGCCAAAATATTTAAAATATGGGTTCGTATTAAGAGTATGTTAAAAATAATCAGATATCATGTATTCGTCGACGGAGATTCTAAAAAACATGTCAGGTTTTGAATCGGACATGTGGTTTTTCCGAAAATCCATTTTTCATGGATTTTCCGAATTTTCCCTTCTTCACAATTTTGTTTTCTGAAAACTGACAACTTTTTAGGAATCCCCATATCATTTAACGCCCAAGTGCAAAATTTGGTGAAAATCGGAGACAAAATTTTTCTGTCATCAAATTCAAATATATTTTTTTATGATATTACCCATGTCCTTCTTTCGATTTTTCTACAACACAACGTTTCCCTTTCGAATATGTAGATAATATGAATTTTTATGTGGATTTTTTTGAGAAAAAAATTTGTCTCAACTTTCACCCTGTATAATGAGCGTATGTATGGAAATGAAGAAATGCAATGAGACTTATGATTAGATGGGAGTTTTGTCAATCGATCGATGCCATAGTGACATGGATATATCTCATAGTATTAGATTTCTGCAATTTGATATACAGGGATGACAAAATTATATCGATAATTTTCCGGCTTTGCGCACAGTTTTTGAAAATATGGGTTAATATTAAGAGTATGTTAAAAATAATCAGATATCATGTATTCGTTTATAGAGATTCTATGAAACATGTCAGTTTTTGAAAAAATTTTTAACATAATCTCCTTTCAGCACCATACACTATTTGATGCCATTTTTGCTTGATTTCTTCGCTCAAATGTTGCAATAAAATCGCATAATACTTGCCGTTGATATTTTTTTCCTTTTTCAAGATATTCAATGAAAATTATTCCAAGCGCATGCCAAAAAACTATGACCGTGCCTGAAGATGGAACGTTCTTCACGTTTTTGGAGCCGGTTCTCCCCTTTCAGTCCATTCTTTTGATCGTTATTTTGTTTCGAGTGTGAAGTGATGTATTACGTTTAATCGATGGTTATGAAACGGCGCAAAAATTTGACTTTATTTCTATAAAAATTACGATGGAAACATCCTCACAACGCTTTTTTTGTTCCATTGTAAACAAAACGGCACCCATATTTCGCGCAGAGTTCTCATCCCCAAATTTTCAGTTAAAATGCGATGTATCGCGGACTTTCAGTTGACGATCATCCAGTACCAATTTTCTTCAGCATTTCTGGGGTCGTCACCTCATTTGGTCGAGCACTGAAAAGCTGGTGAGAGAGAAAACTCATCCAGTGTAGAATCTAGTTCAGCTTTTATATTGGTTGAGCTAACGCCTTTCAAATAAAATGATTGTATCACAAAACGATGACAAATTTTTTCCACGTTCACCAATTCACTGAAAACGTTCACTATTGATGGCTGCCAAGCAAATACTAAACAACGTGGCATCTTCAAACTTGAAACTGTAGAGATTAAATACTTTCTAATTCAGCGGTATTTTTCAAGCAACTACAGCCATCTTTAGATCAGTTCAGGTACTTTCTCACTCAACTGGAATGTTGCCTCATCACCAAACGGTTTTTTCGTCATCATTTTCCACAATTACGTCTACCATTTAGCTTTGGATAAATTCACAACACTCAAAACGTTCTTCTTTGTAACCTTCATGCAAAGCTTATAGTAATTACAATCTGTACAAACTCATACGCAAAAAACAAGCCAAACTAATATCGAAGGAATGTTTAGTTCCCTACTATCACATCGAGTAGATTTTTCTGAGCTAGGGGCGAATCTTTGACGGATGTGCTTCATGCCTTCATTGGATACTCGAGAACGAGGTGATGATTTGCCTTTATAGACACAGTATGTATCAGTAAAACGCTTTCTGTTGTCCAAGCGCCATATTGACAATTGCTGGTTCTCTAGCGAAAACTACTTAAAATTCCAGAGCTTTCTGTTTCTATTGTTCGGATTATCATATGAATCGCAACGATTTCTCTAAATCAGATGATACTTTGTGAAACATACTGTGTCTACAGAATTAAATCAAATATGAGGGCTACTCAGAAGGTTTTCAGCCACTCCACACCTAAACCTAGAAGATAATTTCAACAAGACTCTGCAACTTATTGTTCTGCTCCGAATATACGGAATCTCTTCCTGAAGGAGGCTACTATTCTGTTGTCCTTGTGTCTCACTTCCCAAAGTTTTTTTACTTTTTACTCGAGGTACCCAACCCTATTGATGGAATGAGTAGATGCTCTGCTACTTCCAAAGCTTGCTAGCAGAATCTGTAGTGGTTGTGCCATGCCTACCGTCTTTGATATGGTATTTGACGAAGTAGTGTCCTGTCAGAAGATCGACCACCAGCATAATGTCACTTAATAGCCTTTAGGCTTTCAGCCGCTTGGCTATCGGAGAGAATGTAAAAGTGTTTTCTAAAGAGGTGTCTGTACAAACCTTCCTGAGCGCATAGGTTCATTGCTAGTAACTCTACGTGAAAAATAGGGAGGGATTTTCCTAATGGTATGGTATTTTGGTCCCAAAACGTCCAATTCCGAAGGTAGGGATTACTATGGTGCAAAATTTCGAAGCTTGTCCACCTTTATAAAAAATGCCTCAATTTCTTTGGAGATTATATAGAAAAGTAGAATTTTATTTGCTTTTTCACATATTATTGATAATTATCGTCAATGCTTATAAGCTTTCATGATGTATAAAATTGAAATATTTTCGAATTTTCCCACTTTCTTTATCATAAGTCGCCAAAAGGTGAGGTTTAGAATGGAAATTTTGGGTCTCTTCATCACGGAAGTATAAAAAGAAATGTAAAAAAGTGTCTTAAAAATGTGGTTAGAGGAAATTAAGTAAAAGGTTTTCATAAATCATCTTTATACAGGTGTAGTGCAATCTTTATAACATTTTTTTACTATTACATTTTTCTATCACACTTATATATTTCATTAAATTAATTATTGACCCAGTTATCAAATTGGTTAGATAGTTATTATGTATAACAAATCTGTTTTAGTTATATATTAACATCGGCCAGGTTTCTTTTGTTTTAATAATAACATTTGTTATCATTACCAAATAAGTACAAAGACGAATACACAGCGAGATATATCAAGTTTGACACTGAGCAACGCAGTTTTTAACTGAAGGATTCGCTAACTCAAACTAACATTTTGCAGTCCACTCTTAATATTTGCCAAGAAATATTATTATTTTTTGATCCTTTTTTTATTATTTCAGATTTTAAAAATATTTTCAACTATACGAAACGTTAAAGAATTTTTATGGTACAATTAATCCATAGTTCGGTCCTGTTTAAAACTATGCATACCTTGCAAACAACGTTCTTTGTGTAAAATAAAACGGGTGATAATTTAGAAACCCATTATCATTGCCCAGAAGCTCGATCTTCAATTTTCTCTCTCTTTTTACTGATTTATAGTAATCCGCTATTACCTTGGCCACCATATACGCGTACCTGACGTCTCCTCTCCATTCCAAAGATTTCGACCAATTTGTCTCGATATCTGCTTCGCTAAATGAAAAAATGAAACATCAGATAAAAATAGAAGAGAATCGATAATTAATAAATTGAAGGAGAATAATATAACGAGTAAATAAATATAATAGAATATCTGACGGGCAAGACAAGCCAAGCGATAGGCTTTGTTGTTTTTTTTTTAACCGAAAAAGGTCATAACTTTGGTTTAGTTTATACTAGAAAACCTATAAAGTCTCAAGTGTATTTCTCTGACACTTTCTAAGTATAGAAAAAACCCTAAATAATAAAAAATGCTTCAATCTTTCATTGCGATTCGATGTAGAGAACTGTTCACTAAAATCATTCACTATCCGCGATTTGAGTTTTAACGCGAACTGAAATACTACTACTGATCCGACTCTCCAGTCGGTTGTATTTATATGATGAGGTTTTATCTCGAACATTTCACCATGTTCTAGTAGCTAGCGCAAGGAGCTGCACTGGGAATTTCTGGACCAAAATGCAATCTTTTATAGGAAAATCACTCACCATTTTTCAGGTAGAGTTGCTAGCAATAAAAAAATGTGCTCGGGAGTGTTTGGATGGAAACCTCTCTAAAAAGCTCATCTACATTCTCTCAGATATTCAAGCCGCCTTGAAGAACCTGGAAGCTATTGAGTACACATCCAAATTAGCTCAAAAAGCACTAGCTAACAAAAACAAAATAACCCTAATGTGGCTTTCCGGGTTACCAGGAAATGGGGAAGCAGGCAGTCTTACCAAAAAGGGGCAACGACTCAATATCTTGGACCAGAACCCTAAGGGGATCTCACGAGATGCCATATTAATAACGAACTGAACGAATGGCTAAAGAGTCAGATGGAGTCTTACTGGAGAAACACTGAGTCAATCCAAAATATTAATAACCATATCAACCAAGGAGTCTTAATAACTTCTCGTGATGACCACAAACGACATGAAAATGGTAATCGGTCTTCTAACAGGTCACTGCTCTGACCTCAAGACGATTGGCAGGGCAGAGAACAAAAACTGCAGATCCTGCGAACCAGTCACGGAAACAGCAAACATCTGCCCATATCTCTAGAAAGCTTAAGTACCTTGAAGTAGAGGTACTAACACCTAGGGATGTGGAACACAAGAACCCAAAATAAATAGCCTCCATTGGGAAGTGTCTATGTATTTTGGAAGCAGAGCAATGAGTTGTAGAGTTTTGTACAAAATATCTTCCAGGTATAGCTGCAGATGTAGAACCAAAACGACTCCCCAAAACAATCTACAATGTTCTATTAGAAACTATTAGGTTTCTGTGATTTAGTAACAATATATTCATAGTTAGATTTCTTAACGATCAAAAACCGTAGAGGAATCGACGTTTTACAGTGCTTCAAATTTTGGAAGAGCTTGGAGTCAGCTATGTCCAAAATATAATCGGAACGGAGCTGGGCTCAAACAACTCAGTAAATTGGGCTCCAAGGTTGCTGGCTTAATAGTGTACCTATAACGAGACATGAGTCTATCATTATACTCCTGAATAAAAGTATAAAGTGAAGAAAGAAATTTGTTACACGAAAATTAGGCAACGCAACCTTCATCTGCGGTCTTTTGAAGCAAGTTAAGCTTCAAAATCGACGCAAAAGACGAGATTGTCGCTTCCACGAGGTGTTACTCTTCCACGTTAACACCAGACCAAGTATAGCTGCTGCAAAGTAGCAGATACTAGTGAAAATTAACTGGTAAACACTTGATCGTCCACCTTGCAGTCCAGACTTGTCACGTCCAACTTTATTCAACCAATGAGTAAATTATTACAACGTTCGTTAAGAAAATGTGTAATAAAAGAAAGGAATTAGACAAAAAATAATTTGTAACGGTTTTGTTTCTACAAAAGCTCATTCTGACTTCTGTCAACTGTCAGTTTTTTCAGCCATCTTTGTATAGATTTAATATATTTAAGGATTTATTAATATGAATATTATAAAGACATGAAACTATATTTTCCCTTTTTTGGTAAATATTAACGAAGGCTAAAGAGGAAGATGTTTTTTTTTAATCAGCAGCAGTATGTATGTGTACTATTGAATTCTGGTCAAAAAGCTATTTTGAGGAGATACATATTTGACTAATTAAACTCACGGCAATGTAACAGTAGCCATTTCTTGTATACATTTCGTTAGTTTGTTGCATAGAGGTTAATATGATTAAATGCAGATAGTCGTAATCTCAACGTCACTAATTTGCTCCTGAAATAAGAGTTTCGTAACGAAATTCCAATTCTTGATTAATTTCAACACTTTGCTGAAGTTATTTCTCAAGTTGTCACTAACATGCTCAAATTGGCGAAGATAAACCGAATTTTCTACGTAATTCGAGTCGCGCATAACGGCGAAATTCAAGACTTGAGTGCAATATGTCATACCGATTTGGCCTTATTCCAGAAACCAGAAAACATGAAACTGTCGAAAGCAATTACAGATGTCGCTGTTTCTACAAATGATCCTATTTGTATTCCTATAGCGGATATAATTGGGACGATATCCAAGAATAGTGATTAGCGATACGACACCTACAGTTATATGTGTAACGATCAGAAATTTGCATATTGTGGTTATTACACATTGACGCGTAAATTCATTACTAGCCAAAACAAAAAAATATCTAAGCAGGTGGATTTTCAATATTAATGTCCCGAGTGCGAGTCAAATTGTCGATAATTATGAGACAATTTGACATGCACGAGAGGGCATTTTGGCAGACTATTTCCTGAGAAAAATTTAATTTAAAATAAACTTAATTCTGTGTTTAAAATTTGTTATTCTTTAAATTATACCGTAGTTGACGATCATCATATTGGCATTGAATTGGTATCTACGGTAACTTATTGACAACAGTTTTGTTCGTGAAAAAATATTTCAAAATGAGTTTACGTTTTGGGCAGAATTCCACGCAAATAATAGACGCACGGCAACCCTACAGGACGCATAGCTTATAATCCTATTTTTTCTAAGACAGCGCAAGGAGGGAGTCATAGGTTAACAGAAAAAAGATGGTTAGTCCAAAACACCACCGAGCCTGATAAATGCCCAATAAGGTATTTAATTTAAAGCATGATATCAAACAATCTATCATTATAATTTTGCAGGCTTTTTAAAATGTTGAAAGAAAAAAGAGGAAAACATATTACGGTCGATCGTCTTTTCTTAACTGTAAACCCATCATGGATGAAAGAAACATCAAAAGGTTTTTTTTAAAAATTGTCCAGTAGGACGAAATGAAATTTCAAAGTGGACAAGAGATGCAGCGGAAGCTATAGGAATTGACACGAAAAGAATAAAAGTGACAAATCACTCGAACCGTGCTGCGGCAGTTACTCAGCTTGCCCAGGTTGGGGTTTCACAAAATCAAATTATGAAGGTTACCGGACACTCAAATCAGGCCTCGATAAAGAGTTACCTCCAAGTAAATAGTGAACACCACGAGGAAATTGTACAAAAAATGCGAAATGACAGTAGCGAAGTAACAATAAGAAGTGGTGGAAGCAGCATAGAAACACCATCGTCGGCCTCCAGTAAAGTTGTATATTCTAATTGCATTTTCAATAATTGTTCCTTTTCTTAAAATATAAAATTAAAACCAAATGATGTTTATTAATCCTAGACGAAAATTTGGCAGGCACTAGTGCAAATTATCGATAATTTGCACTAGTGCAGTATTATCGCTGAAATTTGATCGTTGCTAGGTAAACATAAAATATTACAGCTTTTTGGTTGGCTTAAATTTTTC
Source organism: Diorhabda sublineata (assembly GCF_026230105.1). Taxonomy (NCBI): domain Eukaryota; kingdom Metazoa; phylum Arthropoda; class Insecta; order Coleoptera; family Chrysomelidae; genus Diorhabda; species Diorhabda sublineata. The sequence goes on from NC_079482.1 coordinate 5,211,783, forward strand.
GAAGGAAATAGTCAATTTTATTATTTATAAGTATTATTTGTTTGAAAAGTTGATGATATTGTTATAATATTGGTTAGAGTTTTTAGTCAAATTATGAATCTTCCTTTATGATTGTATCATAAATTCAAATTCTCAAAGGGCGGTAAAAAATGCAACTCGTGAAAAAGTATAGAGTAATTTCAGGTGATTTAGAGTATCATTCTACTATTTCCCTCCCACTTTCTATCGTTGTAGGACTGTTCTGTCTAAAAAATGACGAATGCTCATAGTCGGTAAAAAATCAGAAAAAAGAATCAGGCGCCAACAAGGTGTCCATAGAAATATTATTGAAGATAGAATAGGAATGTTTATAGGTGGAGGTCGGTAGCGAGTAAAAAGAGAATCATATTTTTATCTCTCTTTGGTTGCGTACTAAACATGCGTGACTCCGATTCGACTAATTCAATGGACAACGGTAAAAGTGGGACCAAACCTGTACGTATGTAATCATGTATGTAAATAAAACGATATTTTGATTATTATTAAATATTCCTACACTCTTTATTCTCGCTAAACTAAGACAGCAATACATTAATCATCCTTTCTCGTTCTGAATGTCTTCCCTTTCTGTAATATATTTATTCATCGCCTTCTTCTACGACTAATTTTTGCGAATTAAATATCTACAATAGTCGCGATGGGCCTCTACTTTTTTACCTGTACATCTCCCAACACTATAAGTTTTCATCATGTACAATTGTTTGCTGAGAAAGTGTTGACCTCAATTTTTTGGGATTGTAGAGGTAATTTCTTAAGCGAATATAAGGCAATCAACGCAACCTTCTACTGTGGTCATTTGCAGCAAGTTAAGCTTCAAAGTCGACGCAAAAAACGAGATTGTCGCTTCCGCGAGGTATTGCTCTTACACGTCAATACCAGACCAAACACAGCTGCTCCAAAAAAGCAAATACTAGTGAAAATTAACTGTTAAGCACTTGAACGACAAATATCTCTCTCACTGGGGGCGTTTTCTCTGTCATGAAGGTCGTGATCTCTTTGGAATGTCGCTATTCCTTTTTTTGTCTCCTTCCATATTTCTTGATGATCAGCCTAGTATAACAATATGTGATCTGTGACTTGTTTGCTTTGATCAGATCAAAGGCGATAGGCCACTACTTTTTTTTCCCAGTACATCTCACATCAATAGAGAAAGTGTTGATCATGGTTTTTTTGGGATTGTAGAGGTAATTTCTTAAACGAATATTGGGCAATAAACGCAACCTTCTACTGCAGTCTCTTGGAGCAAGTTAAGGTGAGAGTTGTGATCTATTTGGAATGTCTCTATTTCCTTTTCTATATTTCTCGATTTTCAGCCTGGTATAACGATACGTGGTTTGAGACTTGTTTGCTTTGATCAGACCATATCAAAGGCGATCGGTCTCTACTTTTTTTCCCTATACATTTCTCATCGCTACAGAAAGTGTTGACCACGGTTTTTTTGGGATTGTACAGGTAATTTCTTAAACGAATATTAGACAATCAACGCAATCTTTTACTATGGTGACTTGCACCAAATTAAAATTCAAAATCGACGCAAAAGACAAGATTGTCACTTCCAGGAGGTGTTACTCTTCCACGTTAACACCAGACCAAACATAGCTGCTGCAAAGTAGCAGATACTAGTGAAAATTAACTGGTAAACACTTGATCGTCCACCTTGCAGATTTCAAGAATATTTCTGTTATTGAACGGAGTCATTGGGGCGTTCTCTCAGTCATGAGGGTCGTGAACTCTTTGGAATGTCGCTATTCCCAATTTTTAGTCTGGTGTAACGATACGTGGTCTGAGACTTCTTTGCTTTGATCAGATCATCTCAAAGGCGATTGACCTCTACTTTTTTCCTTGTACATCTCCTATCACTATAATCTTGCACCATGCATAATGATTATAGTATGATGGTTAGACTTAACTCTTGCAGTCCAGGAAATTTTAAAAAATCTACTGTAACGACGAGTACATTAAATTCCACATTAAGAAGAGTATTTCTTGTGATATTACCTGAACAAATAAAGCAGATCTTAGTAATGCAAACTAATAAAAAATTACCATTTCAAAGGATATTATCGTTGAAATTCCATTTTTTGTTGAGTTTTTGTTAGAATTTGAGTTTGAATCCCTAACGAGTCTTTATTTACTTTATTTCCTTTCAGTTTTGTTGCCAAATCTGGGTGCATACCACATTCGGTTTCCGCATAACATTGGTCAACAAAATTCAAGCTTTTTTGTCCCACGAAAACTTATAATATATCAAAGAAAAATTGATACATCAAATTTCTTTGTGTCAGCAAGATATATATTTTTATAAATACTACAAAAATCACTTGAAAAAATATTCCTCAATGTAGAATAAATGGCTATGATTTTCTTGAATGTTTGGCTTCTAGTAAGTCCCTTTTAAGTCTTTGCTAGCATTTCTAGACTTTTTTCCTTAGTAGCGCTTTTCTATTAAGGAAATGATGAAATATTTTGTCTTGTTCGTCACACATAGCAATCAAATTCTTGGGAGGGAAATCCAGCTCATTGATTAAGTTTTTGTAATTTTCCGCTTTATGGTTTCCTAGTAAATTTTGGACAACATTCAAAAAACATGTCCAACCTTTTTACAGATCATTCAAGTTTCCTTTAAAGCTTCTTTCCTTCATAAATTCTTGTATTTGTGGAATAATAAATATTCCCTCTCTAATTTTTGCCTCGAGGAGTTTGGGAAATTTCTCTCTCAGATATAAGAATCCACTGCCATCTTTGGGAATAGCTTTTACAAATTTTTTCATCAGGCCGAGCTTAATATGCAGCGATGGTAACAGTATGTCGACAGGGTTCACTAAAGGATCATTTTTAACATTCTTCTGCCCTGGAGCGAGTGATCCACGCTTGGTGCATACTTTCTTTGGATAGTGACTTTTTCTGTCACTGCTGTTCCATTCGCAAATATTTTTTGTAACCAAGCTGTAGCCCAAGCAAAAGACTTTACAATCTCCCTAAATTTTTCAAACATGTTCAATGTATTTAATTTTTTCAAGAAGTAACTTCATGTTCTCGAAGGTCTCTTTCATATCAGAACCATGGGCAACCTGACACTGCTTTCAAGATAGTTTTTGATGAGTCAATGAGCAATCGTCAGTGACTTGGATCATATTCAAAATTCATCACTACAGGAATGTTATCACAATAAACTAAATCATCTGCTTTGGAAAAGTAAGGTTTCACTCCATCGTCACGATGTCGACAATAAGAAATTTTCGTACCAGGAGAAAGTAAATTCCAGTCGTTTAAGCTAGACCCCAAAAGCTCAGCTTTGTTTTTAGACAAATTCAAATCACTTCGTATCAATAAATGCAGTTCCTTTGAAGTTTACGATTCATAACTTGGGTCACTTTCTTGAGATACCTTATCGAGTTGACTAAGAAGAAATTCCTGACTAGAAATAGAATCCTGACTTTTGGTTTATTAGAGGCACAGGCAGTTCGGCACTATGTAGGAATGGTCTGTCGGGCGGTGATAAGTTTGGATAGTGTATTTGGAATAAGAACAACCTAATAGGACACGTTACACAACATATATAGGGTGTCCAGGATAGATAGGAAACGGCAAAATATTTGGGGTTTGCAAACAATACACATTTTTTAAGATTTTGAGGCAACTACTGGCAACATTGTATTAAAATTTTATACGAATAAGTTTTGGAAACTGATACATCCAATGAATTAGTTTTTATGTCTGACTCTAGTCTGACTAGGGCGCTAGTTACACGGTTCGTACCAAGTAGTATTGAACATAACTTTTTCAATATTAGATTTATTAAGGAAAATTTCAAGCGAACTGAAATTAAACTTGATTGATAAAGTTATTGATTATTATTATTAATTAGTTATTAATCATCACAAAGTTCGTGTGAGGAAAACAGATTGCCAGTGTAATCATTAAATATTCAAATTTTTCACGTGTTTGTTAAAAGCAGATATTTTGAAAAAAATATATATGAATTTTACTTACTCATTGGACACCGGAAAGGTCTTCAGCTTTGGAAACTTGTCAAAAATGCGGTCCATCGCCTCTAAACTTCCGTTTAAAACCCCGCTAGCACTCCCCCCGCCTTTTCTATGAAAAGAAATATACTTGAAAGAGCACAAATCAACCGAAGCAGAAGAGCAAAATTCCAAAATGCCCCAACAGAGAGGATGGTTTTTATCTCTAAATAGACCCGCCGGTCCACCAAAATTATAAGACAAATTCAAAGCAGAAAAAGCGGATTTTAACCCTTCGTTGCATCCTACGACGTAGTCGAAGTATTCTGAAACGTTGAGACAATGTGATTAAAATAAGTGGAACGAATTCCGGAAAATAAATATGAAAGCGAAAAAATTTCAAAGGAAAATAGAATTTAAATACTGACTGGATTAACAAGAGTTATTGTACGAGATACACCAAACATTGAAATGAAAAATAAAACACATACATACAAAAATTTTCAAAATATACAGGATTGGTTATATTGACACTAGCATCCAAACTATTCCACTCAAGGACAAAAGAATATTTTGTATATAAGCTAAATAATGCGACACCATTGAATGCACGGTGTGGTATCGGTAAATATGTAGTTGGACTTTATTTTTCTGAGTAGTTTTTGCATGATGGTGCGCCTGCTCACGCTAATCAATTAATTAATGGTGAACTGAATGATGAAAGATGGAGCGGTAAAAATTATCCAGTATAGTGGCCACCAAAGTAACCAGATTTTAATAAAATGAACTCATTTTTCTGAGGTTACATTAAGAATAAAGTACAAATTGTAATATACTCTTCTGCAGTACCAAACAGCAAATTTAAAATGTCAAATAAATCGCAGCCAAATCGCACAGAAAAGTCAAACTATCTCAAAAACTAATAACTTTAGGTGAAGGTTCTACTCGATAAAAAAGAAGATGTTGGTAGTACTTTTCGATACTCACATAAAATACATTTGTAAAAACCGAGAAAATAATCTATTAGTATTTTGTATCAGATTCATTTAATATTAACGAAATAGATAATTTTCCATAGTTTTTACTACTATTAGAATCCTTTGACCGCAACAGATCTTCATTCATCAGATTTTTCCCATACATTGTACAGGGTATTAAACTTGTTACGATTTTTATAGAAAATTGGTTATAACTTTTTGAATACCCTATAGATCACATCGTTACACTATATTTTTGTAATGTCGAAGTCAAACTGATACCAAATAAGTAATAATATATAGAGTGCTTCGTTTAAAAAAATGTAACTTTGATATGGCTCACTATTCGGTGATTGTAAATAATTTCAAAATGTGGATTCTAATGATGAATATAATCCCTCAAATTTTCGAAATTTATATCTGAAAGGACAAAGAAGGCACTGAATTCCATCACACTAATCAATCACCTGTTATACATTAGTTGAGCAAAGTAGAAAAACTCAATTTGTAACAAAAAAACCTGCTACTCAACAAACTCTGTACACTTGAAAGAAATGTAGTTGAAATGTTGAATACAACCCTAGACATAATGGGGATCATTTAAATTATATGGGAACTTATAGAAAACTAGATACTATAACCAAAAAAGCCTTTACAGACGAATTGCGTACAATATTTTTTCTACTAGCGAAAATTTTAACAAAATACAGAAGTTTGATGATAATTTTCCTCATAAAATGTATGTTTATTAATATTTTGAACTTTTTAATCGGGATTAGAACAAATTAACAAAAGAACAGATTTTGTGCAGTTATTGAATTTATCAATTCTTCTCTTCGGTATGTATAAATCCCATATTAAACTAATAATTATTACCGAATAAGTAGAAAAGTAAAAAATAACATCAGCGCGACTGAACCTGGGACCTTTTAGCCTAGCCACGACACTACGGAGACCTTAATACGTTTTTTAACGCACTAGGGGTCATCCATAAATTACATCACACGTTAAAGGGAGCGGCGAAGACTTCGAAGAACCGACGCCCTAGCTCTGTCGACATTTTGTGGAGTTTGCGCTGTCCAAACGACTTCTGCTTCATAACTGATCCAATTGTGCGTAAAGAGGCAACCCAACGAAGTATTGTGTTGGGTTGCATTTCGTGGAACTTTGAACTTTGAATCAGTTGAACACTAATAACAATAAAGCCCTATCCTACAAAACAACTCAAATACATACGTTCTTTTTGCGCCACCCGTTAGATAATATAGAGGAGCACATCAGAGTAGTCCATGGACTCGATATTATTAAATTTATATAATTCTATTAATATAATTAATTATTTTTTTTTGTTAATTCTTTGATTTGATGTTAATTTTATCAAAAAATAATTTGAATAGAAATAAAACTGATTTCGTTTCGTTAGGAGAGAGGGGCGAAAAATTATGAAATTTTTTTCTACATACATGCAATAAGTACAATTTCACTGAACTATATTTACTGGAAAAAGTGGATATTTATTGCACCCATCATCTATTTTATCATCAATCATATTTATTATGTACTGAATTACGGAATTAATAGAAAATACATTTTTTTTTCTAAAATTTACAAACCTAAACGCCTCAAACATTCTCGATCACGACTAGTATGATTTGGATAATACAACCCTGCAGTTCTAGAAATTTCGGTCGAAAATTGTTTTTTGACAATTAAACAAAGTTTAAAAATTAGTAATATCATTGGAAAAATAGATGATAGTGATGAAGACGAATTTGTCGGGACTCCGCCAGAAGTTAATGAAATAGCAAATACAGCGCCATTAAATTTATAACCTAGTGAATAAAAATTCGTTATAACCGGTTTAGAGAGTGGTGCATCGATAAAAAAAAGTTGTAAATCTTATGGAAAATGTGCTTTATAGATATTTTTCAAAAGGATCGAAAGATATTCAACCCTCATTATTATTAAAAAATTACAAAAAACTAATGGCATTTATGAAACAGAATTCTGCAGGATTTGATAAAAAAAGTAAGTCAGTAATTATTCTTTAGCTTTTGTAAGACATGTTAAAATTATTTGTTGTTGGTCGCTGTAATATTTGGCATCGCAAGGGCATATCGTAGAGATGAGCTCCAAAAATTGAGTATTGAAGACTTAGAAGGAGGTTCAAAGCTCCATCACGAAAGTCGAATTTTTCGTCGAATGAAGAATTTAACTAATACACAAACAAATCTTTCGATAAAATGAATTACTTGGAAATGATATCAATTTTCAATCTTATTTCTTTATATGGAAAATTTGCTATTCCTCAATAACTTTTCATTTCACAAGTTAACTCTCTCTCTCGAATGAAAATTCATAATTTCAATAGACCCGGTGGTCTCGAACCCTCTTGTTCAATTCCAATTGACAACAAAGAAAAAATTGTCATAATGACAAGAAATTTCGAAAATGGGAAGTAAAAAAAATCACTCTAGCAACGATCATACTCGTATTATTCATTAAATAGGAGGCGGTCCAGTTCAACAATTACAACGATCAAAATGATTTCGGGGGTTTTGTGCTAGAAGAACTGAAGAAGAAAACTTTGAACTTGAGAAAGACAATTCTTCAACATCACCCCTACTTGCATGCGAAGTTCGCACCCTCTAGTTAAACTTTTTCTGGCCAAAAAAATGAGAAAATATAACAAAAATGACCATAAAATGGAGAGGGGTGGAGATGGAAACTAATTGAACCTACATGTGAAATTTCATTTTTCAGTCGCTTTTCGTTTGACCTGCAGAGGTGAGCAAAGGTCAAAAACCACTTTTTTGCACTGCGACCCCTCGAAATATTCATTTGTTTTCAAAAAAGCCATGTATGCTAATTTTGAACCAAATCGAACCCATAGCAATTGCTCGAGAGACGAAAATAAGAATTGTAGCTTAAACAGATATATAGATGTATATATAAACTACAGACATTCGAAAAACCATCATAATCGTGTTCAGGAAGTCTCAAAACATGGGAAAAATGATGTGCCCCCTATTTTTCTTCTAGTCATGCCTACTGTAATAGTCTAATTTTTCCTTGAAAAATTTGACTAAAAAAACGGCGTTTTGTTATTAGGACTGAAGTTGAAGAAGGATTAAATTTGATCGATATATACCGTAAATACCCGAAATTACGTCCTAATAATTCACTAAGAAATATTAATATTGAAAATTGCAAAAATTATGAATTTACTTTGGTAATTATACACTTTCACGGTCACCTGGTTTTTTAGCTCTAGAAAATCGAAAAATGGATGGATTTTAATGATCTTGGTCTCAAAATATTCCATTTTACGGCGGATTAATAAAAAAAATTAGTAGAAATTGCTGGAATGAAAATTTCTTATAGTTTTACTGTTTTAAATCGTAAAAAAAGCGGTTTTGCAAAATAATCCTTTACAAAAAATTATGGTCATTATACATTTTCGTGGTCATCTGGTTTTTTGGTTAGGTTAGGTTAGGTTAGGTTAGGTTAGGTTAGGTTAGGTTAGGTTGGGTTAGGTGAGGTTAGGTTGGCTCTAGAAAATCGAAAAATGGATGGATTTTAATGATCTTGGTCTCAAAATGTTCCATTTTACGGCGGATTTATAAAAAAAAGTTTTTCTAATATTTAAGGTTTAAAACTATTAAAAACCGCAAATTCAGCTACTACCCCCGTGTTTTACATAAATTCGTCGTAAAATGGAACATTTTGAGAACAAAATTATAAAATTTATCTATTTTTCGATTTTTAATGGTCCAAAAACTATTAACATTGAAGAATATAGTACGAAACTATTCAAGAAAATTGATTGTTTCTCATCGATTTCATTTTAAGCTATAAAAACTGAAAAAATCATTCTTTTTGGATTTTTTTCAAATTGTTTATTAACTTATGTAGAATACAAAAAAAAATATAAGAACTTTATCTGATAATGAGATAATTTTTTGTAAAGGATTATTTTTCAAAACCGTTTTTTTTACGATTTAAAACAGTAAAACTATGAGAAATTTTCATTCCAGCTATTTCTACTAATTTTTTTTATAAATCCGCCGTAAAATGGAACATTTTGAGACCAAGATCATTAAAATCCATCCATTTTTCGATTTTCTAAAGTCAAAAAACCAGGTGACCGTGAAAGTGTATAATTACCTTTACTTTTAATGATAATAGTACAAATAAGGTTTACATTAAATCATTCCTAATCACTGGCTCCTAGCTTTCTCAATGTTAACCGATAGTGTTCATTAATTATTGAATATTTTGCTCTTACATTATCCTTTTTTCATGAACGCAGAAAAATATTGTATGCAATTCCTGCAAAAACTGTTTATTGTACTCGACGTGTTGTCAAACTCGACCTAACGGCCTCGTTAGACAAATCACGTCACTGCAAAAAACTCTTACTTTTTGCAATTGTTGCATAAATATTGCATAAATAACTAATTCTTCAAACCCTAGTGCGTAAAGTAAATTTTTACGCACTCGAAAGTGGGTCTAAAGAAGAAAAAAATATAAATTTTAGTATTATATCTAATAAAACTCAGTTTTATTAATAAAAAGCTACTTAAAATCAAATTTACCTAATTTAGTGAAATTGAGGCAGTTGTAATGTAATAAATCTAGTTCATTCCAAGACTCAAATCTCCAATTTACCACTTCACTCCCAAACATGTCTAAAAATGATTGTAGTAAAATGTAACCAAAGAATCATAATAAAATATTATCACATTTATAAATTAGAAAAAAATCGTATTTGTGTTTTGTATTATATTGTTAGATTAACTTATATTCCATTCTCCAGTTTTGTCTCGACCTAATTCAATGGACAATAATTCTGGCAAATATAAATTTTATAAAAGCTCGTACCTATATATCTACTAGCAATCTGCTTTGATAAATTTTTCCAAAATATTTTATTTTTGTCAAAATCGACTAATTCACTTTTACATCCCATTATTTCAAATCCTGGACGCAATCCACTTTGTTGCAATACATTCACAAATATATCCATATTAGTAAAATTGTATTCACTATTTCTGTAAAAGAAACTTGAGTTCTAGGAATTTTCAAATTACAAATTTATCGAAAATATAGTATAATTTATCTTTATAAAAAGACACAAGTGCTTATAGTTCCTCCAATATCAATTGCAGATTATAAAAACCCTTTTTGTTTGATATACCATAGGCTCATTTTAAAAATTCATTATTTTTATAAATACTCTCAAAAATATGAAAAAAATATTATTATACCTCGTTAACTTACTACAACTGAATATTAAATTATAAAACGTAAATAGACGAGTAAAATGTATCTGCTTGTAAGGGAGTTTGGTTTAAACTGGGTACCAAACGTGAACTGAACCCTTTTTGTACCCCATTCGTTTCTTTTTTCAGGGAAACAAAATTTCGAAGCAAAAACCATAAAAGAAAATAAATGATAATTGATAACATTTTCACCACAGTTTTTCCAAAGTTCTTTGCGGTCTGCTGCTAGAGCTTTTTCTTTACGAGCTCTACAACCTCTTTACTCAGTTCTGAAGACTGAAAAGATATTCATTAAACCACTTTTCAAATAATTCTGCTGTCATATCTTTATTTACTACATCAAACCATGTTTCATCTAGATGAATTATGTGTATATTAGAACTTCGGTAAACTTTTATCTGACGCAAATAATCTTGTCGCCTTCGAACGATCCTTGACGATTCGGTCATTGCCATCCGTTTATTCAGTTTTTTGTCTTTAAAACCACATGCTGACAAAACTTGACGCAATGTTTCTAAGCTGGTATAATTGTATTCTGGATAATCTGCCACCTTTTGCTGTATTATTTCAAATGTCCAGCCTTGTTCTCCTTATATAAATTGTTCTACGTATAAAATCTTGAGTAGCTTTGTCAACTGACTTCAGTTTTTTGCTTTTCAGTTCTGTGAATGATCCACAGCAACCCCTTTCTTGATCACTAAATAAATGGAACATTTATTTACTCTAGTCCATTCAGCAATATATTTAAAAGAACTTGCTGTGTTTGTATATTTATTCATTAAATTAATCTCACCAAGCCACGCCACTGCTTATCACAGACTGTCTAGCAGGAATATTTCGAAGAAATTGTGTACATACGCCTTCCGACAGCTTCGGCCAATAGAAATGCATTTATGTTCATGATAATCATAGTTTTTCATTTCTTAATTTGGTATAAGTGCCGTGAAATATTGATTGTTCCTCGCATAGCTGTCTTCTGCAATTGATATTGGAAGAATAGTCTAGAGAACAATGGTTTTACCTCAAATTACCATCAAGGTGCATCGATTTGCTTGAAAATTTAACTGTAGATAGTAAATACCTCAAAAAACTGTTGAAACTAACCGTAGAAATTTATAGATAAAGGAATTCTTTGAACAATGGAGTTTTTTCGAAAAATCAATACTTTTTGACTTATTCGTTATTGAAATTTCGAATTTTTGTTACAAAAAAAGCATATTTTGAATCGATTTTTGACACATAACTCGGATACTTTAAATTTTCTCGATAGAACCGTAAGAAGGTTAAATGTAGAACCGAAGATTTTGATAATTTGAAAATTGAATCAGTGGGAAACGGTCAATTTTACGAAAAAAATGTATTGAATCTCGTTAAAAACCATTCAAATGAGACTATAAGACTTTGTAATACATAAAATAAGAGCGTTGGGTCGAAAATAAAATAGAATCCCTTCATTTCATGGGAAAAAACCTCGTTTCTACCCTTGATTTCGCCACCCTAATTGAAATAGAATGTTATAAATTCGCAAATCACTTTAATTGAATACAAATAAAAGGATCAAGAAGTTTGAATAGCTTAGATTCTGAAAAAAATTATGGTTACAATGGAGAAAGCGTATTTAAATTTTTTTAGATAACTTAAAAAATATGAAAGATACGTTAAAACTGCTAGAAAACAAAAGTTTTTCAATCAAAATTTCTCTTAGCTCTAGCAGAATTAACGAGATATAACCTTTCAAAGTTCACTGGTACCATTTTGAAGCACTTTGAACGTTTCCCTTCAAAAAATAAAGGGTTCAATGTATTCCAAACCTTTTTAGTATTATACATTATAAGTTTTCTTACTAAATGGTTTTTTAATCGACCACCTAGTTCAAAAATTAGAAGATTTATACCTAAAACAAACTAACACATTTTTTTTATTTCGGAACATATAAATTTTGGAATATAAAAATATAAAACATATGGTGAAAAAAAACCGGTATGGCACTGGCAACATCTGCTTTCTACATATACATAAATATAATATGAGTTAAAATTCATTGATTAAATAATGAAAAACATAAATAAATAGTATCCTAAAACATCACGCGATCATTATTTTAATCCTACAAATGCTTTTTTTAACTTTCTAATTGCTTTAACTTTCATTTTATTGAATTTTGAAAATAAGGGGTAGTTTTATCCCTTACAATAATTTTCACATATTGACTTAGGGTCGATTTTGAAGTGAAGGGTAAATTAAACTTGATTCCAAAATTCCACGCAAATCCATGCGTCTTGGTGGAATTCTGAGCAGACACCAAATTTTTACCGTTATTCCCTGGACTAATATTATTCTACGATAATACATATGCAACAAATTATATATAATTGTCAGATAAGTTACATTTGTACTCAAAATTTCATGTAATACTTCTACATGGACAGTTTCTATAAGTGGAAGCTGTTCCGACTAAGGAAGACAGAATGATAACGCGTTCTCTATCCTCCAAGGTTGAAGCTCGATTCTGCGCATTCTAAAGCATGCGCAGTATAGATAAAGTGTCTCGAACGAGAGAGAAAATTAATATTGTCGGCACCGTAACGTAGGGACGTTGTTTCCCTTACCAACTGTCCATATAGGAGTATTATATATATGCAAAATTCCTATTTTTTATTATCAATAACTCTGACAGTTCATTCAATGTTCAATGATGGTACGTACGCAATCTTAGTTACATAATTCTTATATGAGTTGCGTTTGCGCTTAAAATTCATTAGCCTTTTTCCACTTACAGATCCAAGGACTCTTCCACAAGCAATAGGACGGTCGCGGTCTACCTTAATTAACCTCACCCAATCCAATTTTTTTGACATTACAAATCATAGCAAGTTGCAATAAGTTCGCATAATACTTGCAGTTGATATTTTTCCCTTTTTCAAGTTATTCAATGGAAATTATCCCAAATAATCGACACCTGCAAATGGAACGGTCTTTGCCCTAGTTGGATCCTGGGCCTGTGATGTGAAGTGATGGATCCAAGTGTTGGTATTGACAAGAACTATGGTTATATTTTGCTCGAGAATTGCTTTTGCTGCTATGAATATTTATAATCAATTAGCTAATTGTTTTAGGTTGTGTTGGTTGTATGAACTTTGCAGTGAACGTAAATTATATGGCAAATTTTCTGTTTCTGCTCCTTTACAATAACACGAGGTTTTGTAGGTCCAATTACCGGTTGCCAGGCCCAACTTGTATCGTTTAGTCCGGGAACCAGTTGCATATTTTGAATAGTCATTCCGTTTCATCCAATTCTGCTTGTCTTGACAGAACTCACCTTAGGAGTGAACGTTATGACCTTCGACTGGCAAGGGTCCGTTTGCTCCAGGTGTAATAAACTCCGTAAATTCAACTCATTCCCGGATGGCTCAAATTGGATAATATGGTAGATTATATTGTATATTTAACAAAAAAAACCTTCAGCTGAATGTAGGATGACGGAAAGTCCTTCAGTGTCGGAGAGCTGACCTGCATCTAACTGAAATTAATGGGATCGATAGTTTATAGTGTATTTAACAAAAATAAAATATTTAGCCGGTAATTCACAGGTAGAAAATATTTCAGTTCATGGGGACCTTCAGTATATCGGCTGAAGGACTTTCCGTCACATTACATGCAGCTGAATGTTTTCTTTTTGTTAAATATACAATATAATCTACCATATTATCCAGTTCGAGCCATCCCGGAATGAGTTGAATTTACGGACTTTACTACAACTGGATCAAACGGACCCATAGCTACCTTACCAGCTAAAGGTCATTACGTTCACTCCTAAGATGAGTCCTGTCAGGACAAGAAGAATTGGGTGGAATGGAATGACTATTCAAAATATGCAACTGTCTCCCGGACTAGTTCTCTTGGTAAAATTGTGTGAAATTCCTGTAGGATTTCTTGAATCCAGTCCATTTATTATTTCTTAAAATTTTTGAGTTAATATATTGTCCTGCTTCAATATTTTCGGCTTGTTCATCATGTTTATTTATATTTGTTTTTTTTTCAAACATAATAGTCCGGTCAATTTAGACATTCGAAGTTAAATAAATGCCCACCAAGATGAAAATCAGTAAAATTATTTAAAATATAATTAAAAATAAAATTTAAAAGCGTTCCGTTTGTGGAAAAAATTTTATTTGATGTCAAAGGTCAAAAAAATGAGCGATTTTCAGCAAAACGGTAAGTTTGATCATGAACATCCCTTTGACAAAAATTGTAGATCAGTAAATTATCTACAAAAAACGTACCAATAGTTTTTTTCCTACAAGCCACTGTTTCTGAGATATAATGATTCAAAAAGTTGTAAAAATTGTAATCGTCAAAATATGCACACGTTTTCTCGCCACCTATGAGGTAATGTACTTCCACGGGTCTGTTGTGATCATGTTTAATTTGAAACTATTGCAAAATTAATGAAAACTAGCAGATATTGAAGAGATAAAAGATAAAATTTAATCGTCCGAGTCGTAACTTTCAAATTCTTCATCTTGTTCTTGTTCTTTTCCTTATTTTTCTTCATTTTCATTTTCTTTCTGAGTGCATGTAAATTGCAATGTATCCCATGTCGCCTCGCTGGAATCAAATGGATCGTCCATTGTTGGTGATTCAATATTAGAGCTCCACCAGCCTTGACAAGGTGTACATGCCAGAGAACAAAACAGTCCATTTTAGCAGTTGCAAAAAATTGTGTTCAGCGGTTTTTCTAGCACGGGATGCAGTAAAGTTTGAACGGGTTCTAATGTATTATTGACCAACTCCAACCCCAGTCTGTAGGGTCTAGCTGATAACAAAGCCACAATTGAACTTAGTAATATACCCGAAAAAGATGTTGATGAGCAGCAATTGAAGTCGGAGGGAGACAAGCCAATTGAACTTTTACTTTTAGTATTTTTAACGAAACGTGCATATCGATACTTATCTAAACAGGTAGTTTTTTAGGTGCTCCATACATAGACAGAAGAAAGGGAATGTCGTTGACCATAACTTCTTGACTAGTTGAATTATTGTTTTTAAAAACTTCAAACTGCTATTTAACCCCTTCTGTAAAGTGCAGATGTCGTGTCACAGCCAGTGATTGCTTGTAAAAACAGTACATGATTTTGATAATTTGCAAAAGTAGATAAACTTTTTGTGAATCGATTTCCTATTGATGTTCAACTACCACAACTGATGTATATACAAAGTGTACTCATACATATTATGATAATTACAACGTTTACAACATTTTGAACCGTTATATCTGAGAAACGGTGGCTTGTAATATAAAAAGTATCGATACATCTTTTGTAGATAATTCTATTATCTACAGTTTTTGTCTGAGATATTTTTATGCTAACACTCATCGTTTTGCTGAAAATTACAAAAAACTCATTTTTTTTACCTTTGACCTTGAATAAATGTTTTTCCATAAACTGGGAACTTTCAAATTTGACACTTTGCAAAAGTATTACATACATATTATGATAATTACAACGTTTACAACATTTTGAATCGTTATATCTCAGAAACGGTGGCTCGTAGTATAAAAAGTATCCGTACGTTTTTTGTAGATAATTTTATGATCTACAGTTTTTGTCTGAGATATTTTTATGCTAAAACTCACCGTTTTGCTGAAAATTACAAAAAACTCCTTTTTTTGAACTTTGACCTTGAATCATTTTTTTTCCATAAACTGGGAACTTTCAAATTTGACACTTTGCAAAAGTATTACATACATATTATGATAATTACAACGTTTACAACATTTTGAATCGTTATATCTCAGAAACGGTGGCTCGTAGTATAAAAAGTATCCGTACGTTTTTTGTAGATAATTTTATGATCTACAGTTTTTGTCTGAGATATTTTTATGCTAAAACTCACCGTTTTGCTGAAAATTACAAAAAACTCATTTTTTTGAACTTTGACCTTGAATCATTTTTTTTCCATAAACTGGGAACTTTCAAATTTGACACTTTGCAAAAGTATTACATACATATTATGATAATTACAACGTTTACAACATTTTGAATCGTTATATCTCAGAAACGGTGGCTCGTAGTATAAAAAGTATCCGTACGTTTTTTGTAGATAATTTTATGATCTACAGTTTTTGTCTGAGATATTTTTATGCTAAAACTCACCGTTTTGCTGAAAATTACAAAAAACTCCTTTTTTTGAACTTTGACCTTGAATCATTTTTTTTCCATAAACTGGGAACTTTCAAATTTGACACTTTGCAAAAGTATTACATACATATTATGATAATTACAACGTTTACAACATTTTGAATCGTTATATCTCAGAAACGGTGGCTCGTAGTATAAAAAGTATCCGTACGTTTTTTGTAGATAATTTTATGATCTACAGTTTTTGTCTGAGATATTTTTATGCTAAAACTCACCGTTTTGCTGAAAATTACAAAAAACTCATTTTTTTGAACTTTGACCTTGAATCATTTTTTTTCCATAAACTAGGAACTTTCAAATTTGACACTTTGCAAAAGTATTACATACATATTATGATAATTACAACGTTTACAACATTTTGAATCGTTATATCTCAGAAACGGTGGCTCGTAGTATAAAAAGTATCCGTACGTTTTTTGTAGATAATTTTATGATCTACAGTTTTTGTCTGAGATATTTTTATGCTAAAACTCACCGTTTTGCTGAAAATTACAAAAAACTCATTTTTTTGAACTTTGACCTTGAATCATTTTTTTTCCATAAACTGGGAACTTTCAAATTTGACACTTTGCAAAAGTATTACATACATATTATGATAATTACAACGTTTACAACATTTTGAATCGTTATATCTCAGAAACGGTGGCTCGTAGTATAAAAAGTATCCGTATGTTTTTTGTAGATAATTTTATGATCTACAGTTTTTGTCTGAGATATTTTTATGCTAAAACTCACCGTTTTGCTGAAAATTATAAGAAACTCATTTTTTTGACCTTTGACCTTGAATAAAATTTTTTCCATAAACTAGAAACTTTCAAATTTTATTTTCAATTATATTTCAAACAATTTTACTTATTTTCAGCTTGGCGGGAATTTATGTAGCTTCACTCTTATATTTGGTCTAATTTGACCGTATTAATAGGGTAAATTTTGAAGATAAGAGTAAGTCAAGCTTAATTCCAAAGTTTTATGCAAAGCGATGCAGGTTCGTGGAAATCGAAGGTAATGTACCTCATTTTTACCTTGGTGGACTGGACTAAGTATGATTTTACAGGGGAGCTAAAAACTACTACATTCATGATTCCAGCTCTTTAGTACTGATATATCGATTTTTTCCTCGTTATGTTATTTATTTAATTATTATTATTATTTTGTAACGGATTTTATGTGAACATTCCACATCAATATTTTTTGAAATGAGATTTATATTTATTTGGCAAGCTGATATGCACCATGTCAATTCCGTCATCTGTTTGGTAGCAAAATCAATTACGTATTGAATTTTTAACTACCATAAAACAAAACTGGTCATACCAGTGACTTTGAGGACTGGAGACTTTGTTTTGAGATTGATTTAAATCCATATCTACACTACCGAGTTTGCAATTTATTCAGTGTAGAAACTATTACTAGTATTTAATTTAATTGTTTACTAAGTTGGAATTTCTGGAACCGTTGACGATATTTATACCGAATTCACACCAACACTCACAATTACACTATCCAACGCACGTTTCGATAACCAAGTTATCGTCTTCAGACACTGAGGGTAAACTTACCGACAGTGTAATTGCGAGTGTTGGTGTAGTGGTGGTTTAACAGTGTGTTCAGTATTAATTGATTACTAATAAAATTATTATAATGAACAGTATCGCCACATGTTACACAGAATTAACTACTAGTTACATTGTCAATAGGTACTTTGAAATATGACACAAACTTGTTTGAATACAATTTTTTTCTTTTTGCAGTTGGCTAATTTATAGTAAAAGTTTTGTGCTCTCCTAAGAATTACTCTTCAAATAATTATCAAATATTATTATTTTTTGGTCTAATTTGACCGGACTATAAGAAGCTACTCACTTTTTATTCATCTTATAAAGTGAGGTTTACATGAAAGTAAGCACATTATTTATTATTATGTTGTTTATTTATATTTTACTTTAAAGTAAGATAATGTAGTGTAATTTGTAACATCAGAAGACAGTCTGATAGATTTGGTTAGGTAGACCGACTGCCCTATTGCTTTGCGAAAGAGTCCTTGTCATAGATCAAAATGTGAATTTTTTTCAAAGTAGAATTTCATATTACTTTCACGATTTATTTCACTTTTTACTTTTCACTCCTTTTTATATGTTTTAAAATTAAATTTTGAACTCATTTTAATAGAAAAGAGACCTAGAATCAAGACAAATCACAAAAAAATTATTTTTATGTAGATACGCCTGCAACCAAATTTACACAAGTGTACGGTAAGTTGCGCTTGTAATTAAAAATTTATAAAAATAATTTCCACACTTTATTTTTGCCAATAACTAATTATAGTAATGAATAAATAAAAACTAACTATAAATGTTTAATTTGAAATCAATTCGAAATAAATTCAATATAGAAAACGATGTCAGATATTTTTCAAAAGAGAAATGTTTACATGCCAATTTGTATACAATTTTTCATGTAGAAAAATAAGAAAAATTGTATGTTTGAGCAGTAAAAAAACGCATTTTGTTTTAAAGGAAAGGGTTATTTTATAACTTAATATAAATATGTTTTTATTCAATTTAAGTACTGCGTTACCTTTCTAAAGCAAGTAAATTCAGTAGCCAATGTATTCTAACGTATTGTATACCCTGATTAGGCAACGCTCCAATAAGAGCCAAATGGGTACGTTGTTCTTTGCTGAGTAGATAATCTGGCACATTTTCTTTTGGATCGGGAGGGCTGAAAACGTATAAATAATCCTTTTGGTGAAATTGTTTAAATCAAAATGAAAGTTGACGCTTATAAGTAACTTCTACATTTATAATCAATTTTATAAGCATTCATTATGAATATGAATTACTAAAAAACTAAGTTTTATCAATAAAATGTAATCTTATTTAACGGGATTAAACGTCCCCATAAGTCTACTTCTAACTGTTAGTAATAACCAATACAAATATATATTTTATATTATTTATTAACAAACCAGAATTCCGAGTTAAAGACGCGATAAAGCTAGATTTTCGATCAAAGTACACTTGAAGAATGTGTTTGAATTTTCGTCTTATTTATAGATCAACTCACCAGAATCCTGTACTTTTCCAGAAATGTTTAAATGGAAAAAAATGATTATTTTCACTTATATTTAATACTATATCGGATGATAACGTGAAAATAATATAAATGTAAAAATTTAAGGTCAACAACACGTTCCTGAATGTCATTTTTCAAAATAAATGATTAATTATTTTAAATTGATATAAATATTTATTTTTTTACAATGCCCGTCATCTTTTGGAATATTTCGAAACTATCATCGATTTAATTAATATCGACTTATCGTTAATGCAGAATACTTCATTTACGAAGCTACTGCGGCATCTAGTGGTATATTAACCTTAACAGGTAGCCTTAAATTTTATTTGAATTTGAATGGTACTTTATTAAAATTTATTTAACATTAAACACAAATGAAAAGTATAATTTTTTTCTTATAATAATTCCTCATTTGTGGAATGAACTATAAATTTTGGAAAATATGTAGTTTCACCTGCCATCTTCTGCAGGAGATTGAAAATGATCAATATTAACTGTAATCTTATAGTCTACTATGATACATGTTGTAGGTTTCTTCACTCTTTTGCTTGTGCGACATCTAGTTACGTAAATATTAAACATGTGACTTAGCATATAGTTAACTGTAAATTTCAAAAAGACGATAACATGCTGCCCTCAATATATAAATTGGGAACTTCAGTATTTATTTATTTGATCTGAACATGAGTATATGCAAATCTATTTTGGTTTCCTAACGAAAAATAACGAGAGACTTCAAAACAATAATATATTTTGTTTATTGAATGTTGTTTATCTAGTTATACATGTTTCTTTCACTATTTAGAGAAAGTACCGTTATATATAATGTTTGTAAGGTTGGTCAAACTGCATTACTGTCATGAATTTCTTTAAGAAATCTTGACGCTGTTGCGCAACTTTGACAAGTAGATTAAAAGTTAAAAAAATTTCAAAAAACAGTGTTGTTTTTGGTTTTTATATATATTTAAAAGTGCAAGAATGTGTGATGATGTCAAGTTTGTTATTGAATTGCCTGATATTCTAATTATTGCTAAAAATGTGTTTTAAAAGTCAGCTGGTAGCCATCTTGTTTATTACTAGAAATGAAAACATGGAAACTGACTTTTTTAACAAAAAAATAGCCGTATGTTCGATTTAAAATTAATAAATAATGCGTCTGTTCACCTGAAAGTAAGTTAAGTTTAAATTAGTTTGCTTAATGAGGATCTATTAAAAATGAGGACAGTGATATGGCCTAGCATTTGTTGTATTTTGTTTTATTTTGGCGCCAACTATTGACGATTCAAATTTCGTAACTGAAATAGTGTTAAAATACAATATTGCATAATAACTTAAACAATGAGCAATTATTAGTTTTAAACCTATACAAGATTATAGAAGATTTAAAGTATATTTCCTAGCATAGAGAAAAATATATAATTATATAAAGTGAAAGAATCCAATTTTCTGGAAGAGTTACTAGTATTAAAACTTGTGCCTTTTCATCGAATGGGAGCTCTAACTAGCTGGTTTTTATTACTGACCATCCAGGATGAGTGGCCATACACCTATTAGGTATATCAATATGTTGTATGTGCATGACCTCTAAAACTGTGGTGGATGGTAAAACTTTAGTTGTGTTAACCTTTCACCTATTTTAACAATTCTCATTTTTATAAGGACGTTCATATTCAAATTATATCATATTACAAATATTTTTTGTCATCTAGACACCTGAATTTCATAAAATCCCATCCTTATTCACTGCTATTTGTAATAAACTTTATCAGTACTTAATAGGTCTCTATGTAAATTATTTGATTGCACATTAAACTGATGTCCCTATGACAATGATACTGAATTGTCTGTTTCTTTTATCAAGCAACATTAACCTGAATAGCTTTTCATCTTCGCTTACACTCTATATGTGAAAAACAATGAAATCTTGCTGATATTGCTCTAATTCACTATGATTTTAAGTAATAATCAATTTGAATGTTGTATTTTTGGAAATAATATTCAAGAATAGCGCACTAATCCTTCAAATAATGCTTCCATCCAATTTCAAAGTGTTTCAATCAATTTAACTTTGCACCTTTGCAAATTATTTTTATGGTACCAATAACAATACATTTTTATACTTCAGAAGATTCAAAATGGCTACGAATGATGGAACCAGCACAGAATTATTTCCTGGGTGGTCATCAGTTGTCCACCAACCAGCTGAAGAGTCTGAAGAAACAGATTTACCAAGTACAGTAGATATCGCTGCTCTTTGTGTAGAACCTTCAAAACCAACAACAACTGCTGTACAGAATAATGATCACAGTGATTCGGATAGTGATTCTGAAGCTGATTCTAGTGTAAGTGAACAACACATATAATAAATCAAAATAAAAAATTATCTGAATTTAATTGTGAAATTGAAGAATAATAAATATTTTTGTGCATTGATTAAAATAATCTTTCAATATAATTCAATGATATAATCATAAAAATAAAAATGAAAAACAATATTAAACAAACTTTTTAGTAATAAACTGTAATTCTACCATAAGGTTAGTTTTTCCCTCCTAGTGTTTTAGTTCATTTGAATTCAATGGAGGCCACTTGAACTCAGAAGTAATTTCCAAATAATTCTGATCCTCGTTTATATTGTGACTCATTTCTTGCTGAAACTGTAGACAATTTTGTATCGCAATTTTAAACTACTTCCTTTGGAGACTTTTGTACTTTAAAGCAACAATAACCGTTTTTTCATTTTATGTAAACAATTTTAGAGTTATATAATATCTCATCTATAACTTTAAAATTGTTTAGCCAAAGCAAATATGAGCAAAAGACAAATCTTCACTTGTACATTCTCACTACTTTCTGCTAAAGTGGAGTGTGAATCCAGCGAGGGATTTAAACTTGCTGCTGCTCTAGGTACCTTTAGATCCTTCATCTTTTTTGATAAAATGGTTTTCGTTAATTTTGATCTAATATTTTTATCTCAAAATAACTTTATTTTAATGAAGTATAATTTTTAAGTATAACTAATAAACATGAAAGATAAATAAGTTTTAAGACTGAGATAGGTAAATAATAAATCTATTGATTAATATAAATATGCAAATTGACAGTGTCAATATCGTATTTTAGTAAAGACTTAAAATTAGTCGAAACGTCAATTTTTTTCTATCTTTTAAAAATTATTTTAAAAAAAACTAATTTTGAAGCAGAAAAGACCTAAAATCAAGAACATTTAGAAGCATAAACATATCAAAAGGTCTAAGCAATTTATTTTTTTAACATTAATCAATTTGAAAATTTCTTTTTCCTGGTTTTGATCTGTGTAAAAATGTCCACTATAGCGTCATAATAAATTTTTTGGACTGGTTGAACTCCAGTAAACAGTAATGCAAAGGCATTAAGTCTATCTTTGCACATCACGGTTCTTCTTCAGATAAAATATTGAGGTTGAAGATATATAAATTTGAGATGTTCTTTTCTTTTAATTTTACTGTGTACCTCCCTTTGCTCAGTATGGGGTAAACGTTCACTGAAGATTATTATATCCATATCAATATCTGGATGGGAGGTATAGTTTTTGAGAATATTCAAGTTTTCTGAATTTTCTATTTGTTATAAATTTCTTTCTTGAAATCTGATATCTTTTTTTGAATCCTCATATCCTTATACAAAATTTGCTCAGAATCAGAATAAAACGATTTTTTTCTATCTTTATAACAAAGGGGTAACGGGTAATGCAATAATAAATGGAACATTTAGTAAATGAAATATTTTGCCTATTATGGTGATTTTTAATTAGGTATTGAGACTTTATATATGCAATGCAATTTTGCGTATTGTTTTATTTTGTTGGTAGGGGAAAACAATATCTTATTGATTTATTAGTTTGGAAAGTTATCTGGAAAATTTGCTTTTTCAAAAACCCTTAACTCTATTTATAACTCGCCTTGTATCATTAGGAAAAAGCAAGTATATTTTTTCTTTGATGATATCTATGTTCTTCTTTCGTTTTTTTTATATTACAAGGTTCACATTCCAAAACTGTGGTTACTATGAATTTTTATGATGTTATTTTTAGGAAAAAAATTTTCTCAACTCACCCTGTATAATTTTCACAAATTTAAAATTGAAGGAATTTAATGGAAATATTGAGTAAGGTACACGTTTTTTTATTGATTGATGCCATAAAGACATTGATATCTCTCAATATATTGAACTTTTTCAATTTTATACACAAGTATATCGAAAATTTTTCAAAAGTTTTTCGGTTTCCTATGAAAAAATTGAAAATCTGCATATATTGTGAAAGTGTATAAAAAAATGATCACATATCATTTATTTTCCATCGGAAATTCCTAAAATCATATCAGTTTTTGAATCGAAACTATTGTTTTTTCGGAAAATCACATTTTTATTACTGTTCCCGAATTTTCCACTTGTTTTAATTTTTTTTTGAAAACTGACAACTTTTTTTGAATCTTCATAACAAAAAACCTCTGTATAGAATTTAGTCGGAATAAGAGGCAAAATTTTTTTTTCCATTTTCATGTCCATTTGAAATTTTGTTTCAAAAATTCAAAGCTTTATAACCTAACTTGATCATTACGAAAAAAACAGGTATATTTTGTCTATGATAGTTTTTATGTTTTTCTTCCGATTTTTTTTATATTTCAACGTTCCCATTTTACAACTGTAGATACTATGAATTTTGATGGTTTTATTTTTAAGAATAAATTTTGCTCCAAGCTTCACCCTGTATAATTCCGTCAAGAATGAAAATGAAGAAATGCAATGGGAATATTGAATAAGGTTCGCGTTTTGTATTTCTCCAGAATCATTTGTAGCGGGAATACTCAAAAATTTTACTTTGTCTCTAAAATACCGGATACTAGGTCTGTACCTCACCTAGGCTCCGTCACATCGAATCCAATAACAGTTAAATTCATTAAGATTTGTTCCAAAGTTTTATTGAAGGTGGTAGATTGTAATTAAGGTTTTGTGCAAAATTTCACAGTACTGTATTATTTAATTTCAGAATTCCACTGATGCTTCTCAATCAGGTAGTCAGTCAGACTCTTCAGATTCTGAAGACAGTTCCACTTCAAGTCAAGAATCATCATCTCATAGCGGACAAAGTAGTCCAAGTCCAGAATTTTCAGTTACTAGTTCCCAAACTGGGCTTTGTTTGACTATTCGCAAACAAAGTGATACAAGTGATAAAAATATGACGAAGCAAACTGAACAATCGAAACCGACTAAATCTACTTCTTCAAGTTCGGATAGTGGCCCAACAAGCGATTCAGATAGTGAATCTGAAAAAAGTGATAAACATAAAAAGATCGAAACTAAGATTGAGACAAAAGCTGCATCACCTATTAAAGACAGTGTTAAGAATGTTAAGGAATTGAGAAGGTTGCCGCTTAGAACGAGATCAAAAGTTGGAGAGAAAAAGAAAGAGGAGTCAGCAAAGGTGGTTAAAAAGGAGGTTTCAGTATCCAGCGGGGTTAAAACCAGTAGTACGAAAGCTAAGCTACGGCCCAGACGAACAAGAAAGGTAAGTGTTTTTTTTTATTTATTTATTTATTTATTAGGAATGGAATATACTTGGACAAATGTTTTACACTGTAGGTAACAGTAGTGAACATAATTTTTTCCATTTATGTGAATAATGTTTATTTAAATCTACAAAATTTCCATTAGATAAAACATGTTTTAAGAAGTAGAATAATTTTTTGTACTTCAAAACTAAAGGAATTCAATGCCCTTGACTTATTTTTCTTTCTTCATTCATCTTTAACTAATTTCACAATTCTTCTACTTGTTATTCTGACTCCAATTTGGTTCTACTTTTCTAATATCTAACAACACTGCATCCAACCATTTTTTCTTTGGCATCTGTCTTCTTCTTGTATTTCCTTTCCCTTCTTCGATGACCCTTTATGCAAATCTATTTCCAAGCATCCTTTTAGTGTCCCTAGACCATCTTTCTCTTTGAGATTGTTTTAGATGAGTATTGATATAGTTTTTGAATAGTTCTTCTCCTTCATTATTTTTTATTCCTTCAAAAAAATTTTCCTCTATGCTTATCTTTCTCATATAACCAGTTTTGATTCTTTAGCCTTTGTTAAAACCCATTTTTAAATTCCGTATGAACCATTGCTTCTCTACTTTGGTTTTATCAACTTACTTGTGGATCCCAAGGCTCTATACTTCATTTGGATATTTTATTGATTTCAGTCTGTTCTTCATTTTTATTTGACAGTGCTGCTCCCGGGTAATCGAATTCACAAAATTTTTCATATTTTCTGCCCTTTCTCGTTTTAATCTCTATGTATTCCTTTTTACCAATTGCTCCCCTTGCAATTCTCTACTTTTGAACTCCAATTTGGTTCTACTTTTCTAATATCTTCCAACACTGCATCCAGTCGTTTTTTCTTTGGCCTCTGTCTTCTTCTTGTATTTCCTTTCCCTTCTTTGAGGATCCTTTTTGCAAATCTATTTGCAAGTATCCTTTTAGTATGCCCAAATCATCTTTCTCTTGGAGCTGGTTATTGATGAGTATTTATACTGTTCTTGATTAGTTCTTCTTCTCCAAAGTCTATCATTATGTAACTGTGGGTCGTATTATTGTTCAGTATATTCTAATTTTGGATATGCACTGACAATACATACATTTTGGCTCTATATTTTCATACCACAGCATATTTCCTAACATTAGATAATTTCTTTTACAGAAATCTATTAATCTAATCCGTTTCCTGTTGACAGTTTCTTCTCCTTACTCTTTCATGCTTCTATATTGGTCGAGACTCACTTTCCTTTCATAATCTCTTATTATTGTTGTTGTTACATCGTTATTATCTTTTGCTGCATCTTTTCTTTTTATAATCATCATTTTCAAATTGAAAATACAAGTTAATTTTGGAACAAACCTCGTATATATAATATTGTAAATTGTTAGTATTTGTATTAACGCATTAAAACTTCGACGGGGGTGTTCCTAATTTGATTATTAGTTAGAATATAGATACGGGGTAGATAATTGAGTAAGAGGGGTGCTAATTTTTGGTTATCTTATTACCCGAAACGATGTATAAGGGTAGAATAGATGATTTTACTTAAAATTAAGGTGGGAACGTAACGTGACTCGATGTTTTGATATAGTCGTTTAATTAGGGAATATTAAATGTTTGTTTAAGGGTTTTTTGTATATGGAAGGGATTCTACACCTACAATAATGTAGACAGTATTCGAAATATGGGGATATCAATGTGAAATTTACTGTATCTTCCAATAAAAATTAGCGTCGTCATAATTTCATAAATAAATTTTTTTACACCCTTAAAAAACTATAAACACTTTATAACATTTAACTTTGGATATCACTTCAGTTGCTTGGATCTTGTCATCACCCTTCAACTAACTTCTCTACTGTGAGCTACTGCCTTATATATGTTCTTAAAATAATTCTAGAACATTGTAGAAACTTTCTAAAGTGTCTTGTAATAGTCAATTTCTGTCTAGAAATGTATGTCCAGTTACAGTAAACTTTTTCTTCGGGAATTTTTAGTACCTAGTTCATGGTTACCTAATAATAGATGGAGCCATTCGTTATCTTTTATAGTTCCAAATATATTCAATTATAACCGGCGCAAATAAATGTTGTACCTGTCAAACTATAATTTCCACTATATTAAGTTATGACTGGTGCCGGAAAATGACGTGCGGCTGTCTACCCGTCATAATACGCTTCTATATCTATTTCCAAATATGAATCTACGAGGATGGTCCTAGAAGTACATGGCCCGACAAAGTGAATACGAAAATTTTGTTAAAAAATAACTTTCAATAAGTTCGATACCCTTTTTACAATAAGAATCGTCAATAACTGGCTACATCATCTCTTCATTGTTAAAAAAATCTTTGACCACCGAACCGTTTTTTCAAGTCTGGGAACAGGAAATAATCCGAGGGGTGTAATTCAAACTTTAATTTGTTAATTTTGGCTGCAATAAAGGGTGTGTGAACCGGTGCTTTGTCTCGATGAAACAACACTTTCTTCTTAGCCAAATGCGGCCGTTTTTGCTCGATTTCTTCGCTTAAAATTATCCCATACACATCCCAAAAACCGCCGACTGCAGATGGAACGGTTTTTGTCATCTTAGGTACCGCTTCTCCTTTTTCAATTCATGGTTTGGCTGCGCGCGTCTTTCTCATGTCCGAAATTTCAGTTAATATACGATGTAAGGCACTTTTTGAAATGCGTACTATATCGTCTAGCTCGAGCACTTTCTTCAACATTTTTGGAGTATTCACCTCATTTGTTCGACCACTGTAATGTTGGATTTTGCAGGTCGTACTTTATAATATTTTTCAAACAACTACGCCATCTCTAGGTTTGACCAGGTACTTCTGGGACCATCCTCGTACATAAGATAAATTATAATTGTATATAAAATTCTTTTTTTTTTCATTCAATAACCTCTTTAATGGAATCAAATTCCATTTAAGCATGTAACTGTTTTTTATAGAATGATTCACTGTATTTTTCGGTCGCACCTCGTACATACCTTAATTTTTATGGGTGTGTATACTCGCCGTCGCGTCTTTTAATTATTAATTTATAATTCAAACATCGGAAAAAAATTTCTCCTCATATATGTAATATCATTAATCAAAGTATCGCCCCCTTGTTTATATCCAACATCAAGTATGATTCATATTTTCTCTTGTAAAATGATACCACCTCTAAAAAGGGTAGCTACACAAACAACGTGGTATATACTGGCATAATAAGAACGTGCGTGTGCTTGTTATGTATGTATATATATGTGCACGACATAATGACGACGTCAGAAAGATACAGGGGTGGTGATACCGAATAATAAGGGTGTGAACATTATTTTTATCTATGCATTAGATTTGCGTGAAATTTTTAAATATTACATCAAAAACTATAGATATAATGAGCGTGGATTGTTTTGTCCACCCTCTCGGGAATTAAGTTTTTTCCAAATCGCCCTCGTAGGTTCGAAATAAAAAAATTAAAAAAGAATTTTTTTAAATCACTTTAATACACACTATAAGATAAAAATTTGGTCGTGAATTTTGGTATAATTGGTCTTTCAGAACTATTTAAACGATATACAGTATCAGTCAAAAGTTTTTACCCACCAATAGGATCGATTTTGAAATTTATTTACTAAAGAACATATAGATAAAAATATAGAGTGGCGTTTTTCGTATTTATTTACACTCTTTTTATTCGTGGGGTAAATTAATAAACACTGTCTCTTACACTTACACACACATATAATACACTTAACTTATAATAATTTACTTATTAACAATTTCTGCGATTACTTTCACTAATTCGTTCTTATCACTACGACTATTTATTTAAAACTAACCAAAGTAATAAAAAATAGACTTTCCTAGAAAAATAAGTTCCAAAATGAGACATCAAAGGCGCGAGTTCGCTAAATTTTAAAATTCCATTGTAGCTGGACAGGGACCCATTTCACGAGCTTCTTCGTAACAATAGTAATGAAAAAAGTACAGTTCGTCGATTTTACTCCCTCTTGCTTTTATTTCGGTGCACAAGTTTGGCAATCTCTGTAACAATTTTGACAAATAACTGTCGTCTATTTCCTTCAATCGATTTTCAAAGATCTGAAGTGTTCTTTGACTTCCTTTTCCAATTTGTCCCATTGCAACTCAATCGAGTTGAGGTGGGGGGACTGTGACAACCAAATCATTACTCTCAGCACATTCTTCTTTCCCAATTCGTCCTAATACTCTTCGCACAGCTTCGAGGAATTCTTGCGATCGTCGTCATGCTGGGAGAATTTTCTGCCGATCAGACACTGACCAGAACATACTGAATTTACCTCTAAAATTTTTTGAAACCCTTATTTCTTCAAAATCCCTTTACTTTGTACGAGTTTTCCAATCGCCCTTCCACCAAAACATCCCCAAACCTTCGCCGTTTTTTATAGTCGAGATTTTATATGGATCTTGTTTTGACATAATAATTTCTATTGCACAATATCTTGTGTTTAACGTTCCTAATTTTTACCCTCCATTAACCTATCTTCTCGGATTACCAAATTTTTGTGACTGTGAAGAATCACAAATTTAGCTATTTAAATTCAATTAAATTCATTAAGATTTATGGTACGCGATCTTAATGGGGACCCACATCATAGACGATTGGTTCCGGGTGTCCCTTGGACACTTGAGATATATCAAATTACGTACTTTATTTTGTATCGATGTGATTATCACGACCATACTTCTAATTAATTATAACTCTTCATATAATTGGATTTTTCAGTATTTAAGAACTGTAAACAGATGAATATCTTAATTTTCTGACGTTCGTTCGAGTATTTTATTATTCAATAAGTAGTTTTGATACAACGAATATCTATATTTATACCTCAAACTCTGTCTCATCACTCCATAAAGCCCTCTCCCATTCTTCATGCATTCAATTTTTTTGTTCTTTAGTCCACTGCAACATCTTAACTTTATTTTGACGTCTTAAAAGAAGTTTCTTCACTGCCAGGTTTCTTCGATGTTCTTTTCACTGTAGAAGTACTCAAAGGCAGATCACTACATTCATTGTTCTGAGCTGCTATTTCTGGATCACGTTTACTGATCTATACTATACGTTTATCTTCAGTGATTGTGGTTTTTCGAGGCTGCCCTAATAGTCCTGGCTACCAAGGTAAAAATGAGGTATTACCTCCGATATTCCTGAACTTGTATCGATTTGCGTGAAAATTTGGAATTAAACTTGACTTACCCCTATCTTTAAAATCTACCCTATGACTTTTAGGGGTGAAAACTACCCATTATTGCAAAAAATCAATAAAACTATAAGTATAAGCTTTTAATGAGTAGAAAAATACCTTTAAGGTTTAAATAAATGTCGTTTAATGCTTTAATATATAATTTTTGAACCCTGCTGGATGTATTTCATCCCTTATAAAGCATCCCCGGTTAATATAAATTTAAAAACGCTTTGTGGTAGCTAACTAAATTGACTCTTTTTGTTTGTGTTCAACTCAAATATTTTGCATCCGAAGTGTTCAACCATTATCAATCAACCATATTTCGAAAAAAAATTGAAAAAAATATTCATAGACGTATTTAATCTTTTGGATGATCTATTTATTTTAAACGGGCATCTTTTTATCTGTTTTGACTCGAATATTGTGTACTTATAATTTTCAACCCCTATAAATCATCCCCTATTTCGGAAAAAATACGTACTGACGTACGTATACAATTTTTTGGTTTATTTACTTGACTATTATATACAGGGTGGGCCAGAAAGGCGTACCCTCTTGGGTTTGAACGTCATGAGAGGGAGCTGCGCGGGTGATGGGGATGAGTAGCTCGGTTTTCGGAAATTTAGTCGCGATTAAACATTATTACAAAAATGGTGATTCGTGCGCTATTGTTCGACGTTTTTTTCGACGTGAGTTGGATTACATAAATCAGTGTCCGAGGGAAAATGTGATTCGATCGTGGGTCAGAAAGTTCGTAGCTACTGATTCGACTCTAAATCAGAAGCCTAGGGGACGCCCAAGATCAACAAGAACAGAAAATACAATTCAACAAGATTCAACGTAATCCTGGTCTATCGACTCGCAAGCGATCAGCCGAACTTGTGATATCTAGAACATATTTGCGTCGCATTTTGTCGAAAAATGTCAATAGACAGAATTGCCGTCACTGGGTTGCAGAGAACCCATGTGCAAAACATCGCCGGAAGTTACTGTTTGGGCGGCCAAATCAGCGCACGGAATTATCGGATCCTATTTCTTTCAAAATCAACAGAGGCAATCTGTCACTGTAAATTCTGAACGATACATAGCCATGTTAAGGGATTTTTTGAAGCCTATAATCGTACGATATTTTTTCAACAAGTCGTAAACCAGATGTTTGCTGGGAAACTGATATCCCGCCGAGGTGACATTCCATGGCCGCCTAAAAGTCCGGACCTAACACCACCGGATTTTGTTATGTGTGGATACCTGAAAAGTAAAGTTTACTCAAATAACCCAGCCACGCTTAATCAGTTGAAGACTTAACATCCGAGAAGAAATAGCAGCTATTTCCCGCGCAATGTGCCAGCAAGTTTTTACGAAATTTGAGATCTAGATTCGAGGAATGTTTGCAGTGCGATGGTGCACTGCAAACCTGGATGATGTTCTTTTTAAAAAATGAATTTCCCAAATGTATATTTCAAATAAAATAAAAAAGTTGTACGTGGGTTATATTTAGTTTTTTTATAATTATTTTTTTAAATTCGCAAAACTTTCTGCCCCACCCTGTATTTAAAATGCGTTCATTTCAAACCGCTACTGCACAAATAACATAATAGTGACGGAAACGTGTTTTGGGACGTGCATATACAAGATATCTAGATACTCGTTTTTTAATAACCAGACCTCGTACTTAGAATCTTATACTTTGTAAGTCACTATTTCAGCAGTTAAATCTTAAGTATCTCGAAGTTCTCGTTAAGTCGAAAACACGTTATCTCGAATTTTTTTGCGTTTA
Source organism: Diorhabda sublineata (assembly GCF_026230105.1). Classification (NCBI taxonomy): domain Eukaryota; kingdom Metazoa; phylum Arthropoda; class Insecta; order Coleoptera; family Chrysomelidae; genus Diorhabda; species Diorhabda sublineata. The sequence continues at coordinate 5,243,900 of NC_079482.1, forward strand.
CCTTGACATTCGAGTTATAGAGACTCCAACCTATATAAATATTTGTCTTTAATTGTTTATCTCGAAGCTTCTAGGCGAGGAGCCGGTAACACTGAAAGTCCCGTCAAAGCGGAATCAAAAATTTTTTATTTAAATAAATAGTGTAACGTTTTGACTGGTCACAGCTTGCGTTACTTTTATTGTTATAAACATTATACTATATAAACTTACCAATTTCTTTTTGTAAATAATTTTCTTTATAAGATATTTTGTCACATTATTTTCGAGTAGAAATATTTACATATTATATTTCATACCTCTTTAGTAGTTTTGTATGTAGTTGTTGGTGACATACTGGAATTTAATTTATTTAGCACTGTTTAATTTGTTCTTTTGTTGAACTATTTACTATTTTTATATAAACAAATTGAATGTTTGGTTTATTTTCTTTTGAGGTTAAGTCTTGGTTAGACGTGGTATAACTGGTTGCAGAATTATGTTGCTCGCAAGAGCAAAGTTGTTTCTCCTTGGAAGGTTCGAGCAACATCTAGTTAACTGTTCACGAATTAAGTTATTCGTGCCGTATTTTTGTAAAATTTGCGGATATTGATTTTTGGTTGTTCAGTCCGTTGAAAGGTTGTTTTTTTGAGTGATTTGTAAGTTGGTGTTTTTGAAATTGAGCTATTGTTGCACCTGGCTAAATTGTCGTCATGAATTTTTCATTATATTGGTTATAAGTTTTTAAATTTGGCTCCGATTTTATATTTGCGGAAGTCGTGATATTTCCGACTGGAAATTTGACGCTTGGAGAGGTGGTTACCTTGTTCTTTTGGCCAGCGACCGTGCTAGCGTGAAGATTAATTTCTGCAGAGATTTTTGAAAAGCGGGATTTTGCCGGTCTAAAGGAGCCTTCCGCCGATTTAAAAAATTTTGGAATATAAAATTATTAATTGACTTCTAATAAGAAGTTAAGTTGTTATAGGTTCCCTTCATTAGAAAAGAAGGGACCTAGTTTTGGATGTAGGACCTTTATTGGGGTTTAAAACTTAGACGATTTTAATTTGCAATTAACGTCAAACCTCGACTCGTGGAAATACCTAGTCCGGTACAACTATCTGAATGAACCTCTATATTTCTTAAACACATTCCACGGATATGGTCCTATTTGTATTTTCCTGACAAGTAGAGAGCCCTTATGTGTTGTTAAAGGTCAGATCAACTCATATTAGTTTCTTTTCGTTTCGTAAAATTTACTCCATTATTTTCTGAAAACAAAAAAGTTATGCGGCTAATTTTTTTAAATCTATTTCTTTTATCTTTCACAGTTTAGGTTTAAAAATTGAGTTGCGCCCCATTTGGGAATTTGAAAGCATACAAAAATTTTTGTACATCTTAGACACAACGAAATCTTGCAACGAACCCTGACAACACACATTAATAGGATGAGCTTAGTCGGAGCCCAAAATGTGACCTTTTAGGTTACAATAGAACATAAGTATGTGAATAAATTAAGCTCGGTATCTTATGGCCGAAACAATATAAAAAAATTATTGAAAAAATGTTTCACCGTCATCGCGGATATTAATTTTTTTCAATGTATTCGACAGACAGTAAATTTTAGAAAAAAATCACGCAAACCACTTTTTTTGTCGGAAGGATCTGGCATACATATTTGAATTGTGTGGTGATTGCTAATATTTCTTCATAATGCCAGCAGAAACTTTTTTTTGTTCTATTTTATTTATTATTATGTAATTTTTAAAAATATCTTTGTATGCAAGATCAAAAATTGCCGGAAAAATCCCGCATACCACCTTGAAGTGCATAAACTATAATATAAATGCTTTTTGTCGAATTAATGTTTTCTTACATACATAATATGGTTTAGTACAGGTAAAGTTTTAAAGATGAATCGCAAGAGCTGTAATAATTGCAATAGTTTCTATCGTGGAAAATAAACTATATAGTCTCCATGGTTTTTATGTATATATACACCCCACATAAATTATCGCATCACTCATTAGTTTTTAAATATTTTAAATGTGTTGCCTGTTTCTCGAATTTTATTATTATTACGGATTAAAACACCAATAGATACGCCTTTTGCCTTAATTCATTTTATATCAGTTTAATGTACAGAGGACAAAAATTTTGATTTACCAAAACATAGAAAATATCAAAAAAATTGTTGAAAACATCTTTACAAAAAAATTAACGGTGCATAAACTAAAACCAGCCAATGAATTTCTAATAGCGTGTGTTGCCGCCCCTCGCTCTGATTACAGCTTCCATTCGTCTTGGAAGGCTTCTAAACAGGTTCTGGACGTATCTTTGCGGCATGTTTTCCTAGAAGTTAGAAACAACATTTTGAAGATCATCTAGTGTTCTTATTGGTGCCGGATGTTGCTGAATTCACCATCCTAGATGGTCCCAGACATGCTGTATTAGGTTAAGGTCCGGGCTACGTGCAGGCCAATTCGGGGTAGGTACCTCGACCTATTCTAAGTACTGCCGAACCACTCTAGCAGCTTGTTGTCACCGATATGAGGCATATAGGGCACTACATGGGGTTCTAGGATATTGGTTATGTACCTGTCAGCATTTAGTTTTCCATCATTCACTGGTACTAACTCCGTGAAACCCTCGAAAAAAATTCCTCCCCAAACCATGATAGAGCCACCACCAAAGCTTTCAGTTTGACAAAAATTAACCTGATCGTGCCGTTCATCCATCCGTAAATAAAATATTGGACCAATCTTGAGTATTCCAATTTGCGTGTTCTCGAGCAAATTCCAATCTTGCTACTCGAAGTTCTCTGGTAAGACGTGGACCTCTAGCTGGCACTCTGGCTCGATACCCGCTTCTCTGAGCCTATTTCGAAATGTTTGTAGGCCTATTCGGACATTACGAGCAGTCAACAGATCTGTTTGCTGCCTTCGAGCGGTGGTATGCCTAATTCTTAACGCCGTTAACTTCAAATAACGATCATCTACTACCGAAGTTACCCTTCCGTGGCATTGTCCAGGTCTTCTGGTTAGCTGCTCTGATTTTTGGTAGCGAATAACAACTCTGGATATGGTACTTTATTGAACTCCAATTACCTCTTGTATGAGCGCGATATTTCTAGCGGCTTCTTCATTCGTCACATGTCTTGTTAAACGTTGAGGCACATCCATTATTAACAAAATAAATTAACACAATTTGCTTAGAATGTTCTCGACCTCAAATCTCCAAGACAGAAATGATTTACTCGAACATATTTGCTTTGTTGTGATATTTTTTTGCCCATGATAAGAAACCAGAAATATCTATAAGTTGATACGTATACAGATTGTCCCAAAAAAATAAAATTAATTATTAAAAATATCCTAAAATACCAGTGATACGATAATTTTTTTGGTCTGTATATTTATCACTTTTCTCTAATTCTGTCCCTTCAGTCTGCTTCATCTTCAAGTGCCGAATATTCGGTCATTTCGTTTTCTATTTTAGAAAAAAGTATTGCGTCTTTATATTTTTGAATATTATCAACTCATATTGTTTTTATCGCGTTATTATACATGTTATCACAAAGAGGCTGATACGAAAATTTTCTTCCACTTGAAAAAATGTTCATCTCCCCAAAAAACTCCCATTAAATCTATAGATACTGACTTATATAAGTTGTACACATCTACACGAGGATTAGGTCGGACTCTTCCGGGCTTCCCTGCCTTCACAAGATCTGATTATACGAGGTCTGGCTATTAAATAACGAGACTGGTTACAAAAAAGGGTTATATTATAAAAATTATTCTACATTCGAATATTCCCCTCCCATCGCCCCACACCTTTCCATACGTTTTTTCCATTGATCGAAACAGTGCTGGAAGTCTTCTTTGGTGAAGGTCTTCAAAAGCACTGCCGTTTTTTGCTTTACCGCTTCCATCCACTCAAATCGGGTCCCTTTTGAAGCAGATCTTTTCAAGGAAATCTGAGCAGACCTGTGGAAGCATACGACTTTTGTCGTGTGTAATTCCTCGTGTAAAATTTTTGTAACCGTTTCTTTATCATCATCCGGATGCTCATTCGACGATCTACACGCAAAATTTGATTGATTTTGGTCACTGTTTCCGGAGTTGAAACAGTCACAGGGCGACCTGGGCCCTGGTGATCTTCAGTGCTCTCGCGGCACTTACTAAAGCGCTTACACCGCTCAAAAACTCGCGCACGAGTTGCAGAATTGTCCCCCATAGGTCTTTTGCAACAATTTATAGCATTCAGTCGATGTTTTTGTCAATTTAACGAGAAATTTGAGATTGATACTTTTTTTCGTCACGACAAAAAAAATGTTCGTTTCAAACTGCTACTGCATAAATACTATATTAGTGACGGAAACGTGTTTTGAGACGTGCATAGACAAGATATCTAGATACCCAAAGCACTACTCGTTTTTAACCCCACCCGTCTACGGCGCCTTCTAGTTGCGCAGTCTCGTTATTTAATAGCCAGACCTCGTACAGCAGTTTTTGTTCGCAAAGGAAAAATCAAACCAGTCAACATTTTAATACAGAAATTGAACATTTTACGTATCCGAAAGACATGAATGACGAAGAGAAAACAGATTTTATGTAAAGATTTACCAACGAAATGTATAATATAGACAAAAATAATGTTGATACTGCAAGATTTGAATTATTCTTGAAATTTTCTGCAAGCACCAGTGACAAAAAAGAATTTCACAAAAAGTTTTACGCACCATATTTATAAAAAAGAAAAAGAAAATATATCTGAGGAAGGAGAAGACATCCAACAACAATTAATATCAGAACTTCTTAAATATGGTGGCAATGAATTAATAGACCTAATGCATGTCAGGTTCAACAAGATATACGACCAGAGAAAAGTACCAGAGGAATGGAAAGTAAGCATAACGATCCCCGTCTTTAAAAAGGGGGAAAAGAAAGATCCAAATAATTATAGAGGGATCAGCCTCCTAAGCACGACTTCAAAATTACTAACAAAAATTATTGCAGAAGAAATCTCAAGTAGCGGCATGAGCGAAGAACAACAGGGATTTAGAAAAAATAGATCAACCATAGACGCTATATTCATCTTAAGACAGATTGCCGAAAAGGCCATAGAGTACAATAAAACCGCGTTTATGTGCTTCATAGACTTAACAAAAGCATTTGACAGAGTGAGATTACATGACGTCATTGAGCTACTAAAAAAACGAGGCGTAAACCAAAGGACAATAGACATCATTCGGGACATGAACAACGGAAATAGCACATATGTAAGAGCAAACAACGAACTCTCCAGTAAAATGCCAGAATCAACAGGGATCAGACAAGGAGATAGTCTCAGCCTAATACTCTTCAACATTATAATGGACGAAATCATAAAAGAAAGTAAAAACGGCAGGCAGAGGATACAGAATGGGAAAACATGAGTTTAAGATAGTTTGCTACGCTGATGACGCGGTTGTGATATCCGAAGATGAGGATAACTTGCAAAAACTGCTACACAGATTTGAAACAGTTGTAGGAAAATTCAATATGATCATATCGAAACAAAAAACACAATCCTTGACAATAGCGAGAGAACCAAGAAGATGCAAACTGACAATTTATAATAAAAGTGTAGAACAGATTATGTCTTTTAAATATTTAGGGGTTAACATCACGAGCAATAGGAACTTGAAACAAGAAGTCAAAACGCAAACAACAGCAGCATCTAGGATATCAGGATTCCTTCGAACCGTGATATGGAGGAATAAATTTTTAAGTATCGAAAGCGAAACACGGATATATAAAACTTGTGTCAGACCAGTAATGACATACGCCATAGAAACGAGGGCGGAGACTGCAACTACTAAACGGATTCTTAGAACAACCGAGATGAAGACATTACGCTCATTCACAGGGAAAACACTGAGAGACGGAATAAGGAGCAATGAAATCAGAAGAATGTGTGACGTTCCGGATATAGTGAGATGGGCCAGAACTAGAAGAAGAGCATGGAGAGATCATGTCAATAGAATGAACAACGATCGACTGACGAAAATCGCAAAGGAAGAGAGACCCAATACAAGTAGACCGCCTGGAAGACCACCAAAGCGCTGGTATGAGAGCTGGTCCTCGCAGTCACAACTTAGGCTGCCTCTTTGAAAACACAAGACACAGTCTTAAAATAAGAAGAAGAAGGGATATTTATAAATGCACTGTGCCATTAAATCCAATTTTATAATAGAAAAAACGTTGGAACCATTGTGGTATAAAAACCCAACAGCACCTTCAAAAGTTAAAAAAATTCTTGGCCAATTAAATGGAGAAGAAACTGAAGAATCAGAAAATGAAAATCGATAAAATTGATTTCGACGATTATCAATAATAATATACTAAGTTTGAGAATAAACTCCCGTCAATTATTGTTTGTATTGTACCGGCTCCTGGACTATCAAGTTCATTTTTGGCGTTTTGCGCTACCCATTCATTCCTCATTTACACTCTAAAACCGGGCGAAGGCGAAACGACAACCAGCGGTAGCCGATCTTCCACCAGATCTAGTGTGCTATGTGTGTTTATACTACAACGCGCTTTCATAACAAACGCTAATCGACATGCGAATGGGCACATTCAATCAGTGCCGGCTAGATTGTGATATGTGTATACGCAGCGCGCGAAAATCGAAAAATGTTTGTTCAGTGCGTCGTCGTTCAAGTGCGATATTTGAAAGCTGTGTCGGTTTGTGTAAAATGTTAATTACGTTGATTTACGGTTTAGTTTGTTAACTGCGTGTCAATATTCATTAATGTTTTGGAATATAAAGTGTGCGTTGATAATTTAGAAGTTTTCAATGGAATTGCGGAAATGTGTCTTATGGTTAACGTAAAAAGTAAACAGTAAAAAAATTTATACGTAGTATTTTGGATACAACGAACATGATGAGGTTTATTACTGAATTTGTTTTTCGTGATGATTTGTTTTGATTTTAGTTGTGTTTTAGTAGAAAATTAGTTTAAAAATTGAAATTTAGATCTCGTTCGATCTTTATCAAAATATTTTGGTCCGCACGTCACTTTTTACTTGTTTTTTGAACTCAATTTTCTATCAAAAGACCATTCATCAAGAAAAACTTGTGAAATAAAAAATTTTTGGAGGTGATATAACTTTGAAATGAAATACGAATTGGAGTTTATTTTGTCGAAATATTAATCATATTTCAACTTTTTTTCAAATTGCGATTAAAAAATCATATTGATGCGTGTATATGGGGTGGAAAAAATTCAATTTGAAACGTAATAATGTGATCTGATATTTCGTAATAACTATAGATATGTGAAAAATATTTTAATGTTACTTAAATAATTTTGATATTGATAGAAAATTGTTTTAAAGAACAGGTAATATTTGAAATTTAGACCTCTTTCGGTTTTTGTGAAAATTTTTTGATCCACACGTCCACATAAATAATTGAGAAAATTTAATTTAATGTATTTCCAATATTTTTGGAGATGATTTAAATTTTCAGTGAAATACGAAGTGGAGTTTATTTTTTCGGAATATTAATCTGGTTTCAACTTTTTTCAAATTGCGATTAGAAAATCAAATTGATGCGTGTATTTGGGGTGGAAAAAATTGTTTTAAAGAACAGGTAATAATTGAAATTTAGACCTCGTTCGGTCTTTATCAAAATATTTTGAGCCACACGTCATTTTTTACCTGTTTTTTGAACCCAATTTTCTATCAAAAGACCATTTATCCAAAAAAAACTTGTGAAAAGGTCTATGAAATGAAAAATTGAAAAAATTCAATTTAATCTATTTAAAATATTTTCGGTGTTGATATAACTCTCCAAATAAATACGAATTGGAGTTCATTTTTTCGAAATATTAGTCATTTTTCAACAATTTTCCAAATTGCGACAAAAAATCATCAAATCAGACAAATCTGAGTGTATAAGGGGTGGAAAAAATTCAATTTGAAACGTCAAAATTTCGTAATAAGTATAGACAAGTAAAAAATACGTGAATGTATTCCGAACAATTTCGACCTAACCTCAAAACTTCCTTAATAAATCCAACACGTTAAACGTCAACTACGAAATAATTAACTTCCTCGAAGAGATTTTTGTTACATAAATCAAACAAGCAATAATTCGTAATACTTGTTTCGAAGAATTATTTAATTTTATACAATTTTTGGTGATAATTTAATGATATAATACGATTAAATCAAATTCTGAAAATTGCCTTGGCAGTCAACGTGTTAAAATGGTTTTGTTTTATGTTTAACTCCATGGGTCTTTACGAGTGTTATTTGTATCCAAAATACTATTTTTACATTTTATTACAGATCTCCAACGGTAGATTTTGACAATTAATTCAAATATATTTAATATTAATGAAACGTGGATTAATTGAAATAATATTTGAATATTATTTCAATAAAAAATATTATTTATCTGTTTGTGAAATAAATTCTCCACCCTTTATTTTGGAGATTTATACATCATGTAGGCTTAAAACTTCCTAGGCTTCCTTGCTTCAACCCTTTTAACCCTTTCAAATGATTTTTGCTCTCTTCTCAAAATAGGCGTTTTCGTATGCTATAACATCCTCAACTGGTGAAAATCTCTACTGCATGTGAAACTTTGAGGTCTGAAACAGAAAAAAGTCGCTGGGGACTATATCTGGTGAATACGATGATGGGGGTCAACCGATTCACGTTTTTTGCAATTTCTGCCTTCACCTCGAGACAAAAATCTTATTTTTCAATTGGTGTAGACTGTCAATGAACTTATCAAAATAAAAACTTATAAAACCAACACCTATACCGAATAAAAAACCCATGAAAGACTAATTGCTCAAATAAATGATTTCATTTGCAAAATATATATAATCTATTCGGTTTTCGCCCTATAGGGTTAAGGGGTGTTAATTAAACTATTCATTTCTTAACAAAAAGTTTCCAGTTCTTTTTATCTAGCACATAATTACTCATAAACTTCTTCTTTTTCTTCTTCTTTCTTTTTTCCCGCCATTTTACTTCCTCAAATTTTCCCTGTGCTATCCATACTTTGTAGATAATCTCGCTATACCAGTTATTTCCTTTCTATGCATTCTAGTATGGGTTCTACTCTTAAATCTTCTCTTATATGCGAATTTCTGAGTCTTTCATATCAAGTTACGCCTTTCACTCTTTTATAGTATTTCGTCTCTGCTGTTCCAAATTCACTCTGGTCTCTTTCTGAAAATATTCTCAACCACATGTGAGAATTAGCCTGTAAATTCCTTTGTACACTTCCATTTTTGTTTCTCTGGAGATTCCTTATTTGTTTATGAGCCCCTATATTATTGTTTGATTCTAATTCTTGTCTTCCTGTTTCTTCCAACATGATTTTTAGATATTGAAAGCTACTACTAAACCTCTTCTATAAGTTCCTCCTCAACCATGATTTCAATTTGTTCTTTTCTGTTAATATTTGGCTTAAATTTCTTTGTCATTATCATTAATGCGCTGTAACTGTCGATATCCAATATGGAGGGCTTTAGTGTCCTTTTCTGTGTTTCTAATTAATTCATCCATAAAAGCTACAAATAGTAATTAACTCAGACTGCCTCTGTGTCGCATTTCCTCTTACGAAAATTTAATTACTGTCATTAATTTCGCCACCAACTGTATCATGTGTATCAACGGCAAAAATATTGGCTCAGAAATGTCACAGAAACTAAACGTGATTCACCGCAATCAGTGCGACCTTTCTAAATAAGCCTCTCTGTAAATACCAGGTAATGACTCAGATTATATTGTGTTCTTTCTAGAGAGTATTTTTAACGGCAGGTGGTGGATGCACCCTCGTTATATACCACCCCGTGTAACGGAAGCTTTTCAAAGATTCCCAACGCTTCTATGTATTTTGTATAATTTCAAAATACGGGTTTTTAAAACCTTTTAAGTTGTCAATTTTACCGAAATTAACCAAAGTTCGGTATACTAAATATTATGATTCATTATCAAACACCCGGTATATCGATGAGTTTTTGTATTTTCGACAGTGTTGGAAAGACGGAATTTAAATTATTTTAGCATGGTTTGTCTTTTACTGTATGTCATCCAGAGTATTTATTCTTATGACCATTTATCTTGGCAAATTGAAATCCAAAAACATTACGTAATACGCTTTTCGTGATGAGGATGAGACGACTTGAACTACAAGGGTGTTAAAAAATGTATTAGAAAGGCTTCTATTCATTTAAAAAAATATTTTGAACATCTGTTGTAATTATAATTTCTGAGGTTCCTAATACTCAAATATGAACCTCATTTCAACACGACATAAATATGTAAACAGTTATCCATTTAAAAGATATGGCAACAATGTAAATACTCGACAAAATAGGTTTCTTTTCACGAAGAATCTGCTGTTGTGTAAACAACTGAATGGTATGATAACTAAACTAGAACTGATTTCGATATTTCCAAATCAAATTTTATATTTTTCAACGTTAGCTATTCTTGAACTACAAATACTTCGTTGTTTATTGCATTGTCATCAAACTTATCCTTTCCATTCATGTCGTGATGGTAATCACCTACCTGTTTAGATTCGGAGAGCGACAATCTGTCTTTTGATCTTATTTGTAGCATAATAAAGCTTCTACCTTCTCCGGAAGGATGTTTGAATTCAATAGAAAATCCTTCGAGGTGGCCTGCTCTAGGAGTTGTAATGTCTTTGTGTACCTATAAGGTCTCATATATATAATAAATCTTCTGGTTGCTAATTCTTGTGTTCCTAATGTCACGCACATATTTAGATCGCCAAGCTACGATATTATTTCTTTTGAAAAACTGTTCTGTTTCTCATCTGCAAATCTAAAACAAAAATACAGTAGAAATATATTTTTACTTCTTAAACATATTGTTTAGCCTAAATTTTGATTCTTTTGCCCACAAATACAAGAATGTCCTGTTGGTATTTGCCGTTTGGTGTATAATTCTCAGAAGTCTTTTCTTCTTCAGAAAAATCTAACGGTATTCGATCGGTGATTTCCTTTGGAACTAAATGATCCTTCAACTTCTTTTTCTCTTTTATCTCTCATACATTTCCTTTGCCCACAGTTACAAGAAGATCCTCTTGGTATTTGCCGTTTGGTATTTCTGTGTATAATTCTCAGAAGTCTTTACTTCTTCAGAAAAATCTAACGCTATTCGATCGGTAATTTCCTTTGGAACTAAATGATCGTTCAACTTCTTTTTCTCTTTTATCTCTCATAAATTTCCTTTGCCCACAGTTACAAGAAGATCCTCTTGGTATTTGCCGTTTGGTATTTCTGTGTATAAACCTCAGAAGTCTTTACTTCTTCAGAAAAATCTAACGGTATTCGATCGGTAATTTCCTTTGGAACTAAATGATCCTTCCCTTTCCTTTTATCTTTCATAAGTTTCCTTTGCCCACAGTTACAAGAAGATCCTCTTGGTATTTGCCGTTTGGTATTTCTGTGTATAAACCTCAGAAGTCTTTACTTCTTCAGAAAAATCTAACGGTATTCGATCGGTAATTTCCTTTGGAACTAAATGATCCTTCAACTTCTTTTTCTCTTTTATCTCTCATAAATTTCCTTTGCCCACCGTTACAAGAAGATCCTCTTGGTATTTCTGTCTATAATTCTCAGAAGTCTTTATTCCTTCAGAAAAATCTAACGGTATTCGATCGGTAATTTCCTTTGGAACTAAATGATCCTTCAACTTCTTTTTCTCTTTTATCTCTCATAAATTTCCTTTGCCCACAGTTACAAGAAGATCCTCTTGGTATTTGCCGTTTGGTATTTCTGTGTATAAACCTCAGAAGTCTTTACTTCTTCAGAAAAATCTAACGGTATTCGATCGGTAATTTCCTTTGGAACTAAATGATCCTTCAACTTCTTTTTCTCTTTTATCTCTCATAAATTTCCTTTGCCCACCGTTACAAGAAGATCCTCTTGGTATTTCTGTCTATAATTCTCAGAAGTCTTTATTCCTTCAGAAAAATCTAACGGTATTCGATCGGTAATTTCCTTTGGAACTAAATGATCCTTCAACTTCTTTTTCTCTTTTATCTCTCATAAATTTCCTTTGCCCACAGTTACAAGAAGATCCTCTTGGTATTTGCCGTTTGGTATTTCTGTGTATAAACCTCAGATGTTTTTACTTCTTCAGAAAAATCTAACGGTATTCGATCGGTAATTTCCTTTGGAACTAAATGATCCTTCATCTTCCTTTTCTCTTTCATCTCTCATAAATTTCCTTTGCCCACAGTTACAAGAAGATCCTTTTGCTATTTGCCGCTTGGTATTTCTGTGTATAAAGCTCAGAAGTTTTTACTTCTTCAGAAAAATCTAACGGTATTCGATCGGTAATTTCCTTTGGAACTAAATGATCCTTCCCTTTCCTTTTATCTTTCATAAGTTTCCTTTGCCCACATTTACAAGAAGTATGCTTTAACTACTATCTAGCAAAAGATTCGCTTGTTTCCTGGATTATTTTCCCTATTTTCTCTTATCCATTGCCAGTGTCGCCACTTTTCTCTCCATTTAGACCCATGTATGGTTGCTGTTCTTTCTCTGATGGTTGTCTCTTGTCTTCTTATCTCACAAACTTGTTTGACCACTCTTATATTATTTTTCATCTGTCTTAGCTGCCCGTACCATTCCAAAGTTGGAATTTCTGAAACCGTAGATAATATCTGTCACTGTATTCAGTTATGTACCATTTCGGTTTTGTGGTTTCTCTTCTTTCTATTATTTCTATAACTTCCTTACGCATTTGGTATTTTTTTATTACTTCCAGGACCTTTCTTGCTACTTTATTTTCGCCGCGTGTATTTTGCTTTTAGGCTTTTATATTTACCCCCTTTTCCCTAAAAATGTATTTTTGATATTGTGGTATATATCTGTATTTTAGTTTTGACTAGTATTTGAGGTTGCTTCGATTAATTTTCATTTTCTTTTTGTTAATTTTTTTGTGCGATTTCTTAAGATTATTGGTAAGTTGTTTTGCCCCTCTGCTAATCGGCACTACATCATCAATAACCGCACATTCTGTGAGATAGTGGTTTCAGGCTCCTATGCCACAACTTTTTTTGTCTTTCATTCACTTGCTTTTTAAATAGTGAGCTCTGAACTTCTTGTTATCTAACATCTTCATTGTAAAAGTAAAGATTTACTATTTTGGAGTCCCAAATCAAGTGGGTATTCCGTAAATATGAAAAATCAAAAAGTCAATAAACGTTCTGTTTCAAATTATTCATTCTCTGATTGTCAAAATCTACTCTTAAATCAAAAACGTTCCCAAGAGTGATTTTTTCTCGATTTATTAAAAGCATATCTTAGTGTAAAAAATATCTCTAATTAAAAAAGAATGACATACACGGAAATGAAGAGAAACTAATATAACGACAGTATAAAATTTAATAAAAAACCACAAATTCGTCGAAGACAAAAAATTCAAACAAAATAAATGAAAAAAAAAACAAGAAATAATTGATATTTGTAGAAATCTATAAAAAACTATTTTTTACAATTAATATAAATGGCGTTTATTCACCTTTTTATAATTAAACGACTACCATAGTTTCATGAATATGATATACGAGGTCAGTCAGATAAGTATTTAGCATCACCGCCCGAAGGCGCCAGAATCGAAAAAGCAATTTTTGATCGTGTAGTACATTCTCGTACAGTCTCTGGGACAAACAACCAAAGAAAGGATAAAGGATAGGATACAAAAGGGCTATCAAGCCTATGGAAGAAACAAAAACATAACCAAACAAAACAAAATAAAAATGTACAATACAAATACCCAAATAAAACTAGTAATCACATATGCGATGGAAGCAACAGTAATAAACAAAAAAGAGGAAGAAGAACTTAAAAGAACCGAAAGAAAGATAATGAGACCTATAACAAGTCCAAACATAACACATTAAAGAGACAGAAGAGCAAAGAAAGACGAAGAAAAAGAGAGAGAACTAGGAAAGGAGAATAAATTGAGATACATAAAAGTACAAAGGCTCAAATGGGCCAGGCCGAGAAGAAAACCAATTGAAATGATCAAAAGAATAACGGAATGGATCCCATTGTGGCCAAGGAAAAGGGGCACTCAATATAGAAAACTGGAGAGCAAAATGCCGAAACCGAAAAGAATGGAAAATAATAACAAAAGCAGCGAAGACAAACTATAAAGAAAATAAAAATTTGAAAACGAGAGTAATCCACCTCAAAAAAAAAGGTTTTAAAGCGCCAAAAGCGATATACATAATCAACATGGGGTTGAAAGGCTTGATGATGATGATGATTAGTACATTCTCGTAAACTCGTATTTTGGGCGTGTCTGCGGACCTGAGAAAAATGAAAAAGATCAAATTCTTGTTTTTGGAAAGCAAATGTGCAGAGGAATCAGACAGCGTTTGGATAGTGTGTATGATTGCTTTCTCTCCTTCGATAGCCACCGTCAAAATTGGTTTAACGAGTTGCCATCTAGTCGCACGTTTTTGATAAGCCACATCCGGCTACGAAATGAGGTTAACGTGACAAAAATCGACAATGTCGTATATAGCTGTCAAAAGTCTCGCGTCTTACCAGATACATTCTCTCTACAAGGGAATAGTGCGCTCGTGTCCTCTCGCCTTTCTGTCCAGCGGCTACGTGGCGGTTTCTCAGCACGTGTCAAAGGACGTGAATATATGATAAATTGAGAGTGTGGATGGCTAGCATTCTTGTCGTATCTGCTTGTTAAGACTTTAGTCGTGAGATTCTTGGAGGCGTGAATCTGAATTATAAGATCGTGAAGGTCATAGCCTGCTTGAAATTTCGGGCAATGCTTTTGAACAACTGTGCGGAGGACTATTTTGCAGAACGAATTTTTCCATAGGGTTTAAGATGTTGGAGCATTGTTAGGTTAATAGTGTCAAACTGAACCTATATTATAAGAAAAATAACATTTCCGAAATTTTCGTTTATATGCTAAGAACTTATTAGACCATCCTCGTATACTCAAAGAACTAATATTTATTATAAAACTATCGATTGTAAACTGCTTTTTTTTCTGATAAGACGATTGCTTTATTGCCATTAAGAACGAAGTCCACGTATTTAATTATTCAATTTTTAGTACAAAAAGGTACAAAAAAAAATAAAAAACTATACATCAATTGACACTTTTAAAAATGTATATTTGAGTAAGATTCCATGGAAAATTATTTTTTTTTTTGGGAACGTCCTTGATTTAAGATGAATAATGAATCCGCGTATGGTTATGATTAATAATATTTTTCAAAAAAGTTTATTGGAAATGATGCGAACTTCTCGTTTAAAACCTAGTGACGAACTCTTCGAAAATCCATTAATTTAAAATGACTCATTAAATAAACATATCGTTTGAATGTGATTAACGTGGAGTATTTATAAAACCCGTCATGGTACGTCATGTGGAATTAGGAGCAGCTGCTTGGGATAACGGAGCCCTAGCAGAAGGGGTGTGGGAATATGTCAGCGACCTGGTCAAGTCATACAGGAGTCAGGATGGCTCACAGGATCTGGAACCGTACAAGGTTACTGTCATTTTAATGTATCTTGTTTTTTATTTAGCATAGGCGCCGGTAGGTTTATTTATAAAAGGGTATTAATTTTATTTTAAAAGATTTTTTGAATTTTTTACGTTCTTTTTTTTATTATATTTTATTAAAAACATTATTTTGAAAAAGTAATTCGAAATATGAAACTGCTTTTGGTTTTCCAAAATTTCTTACATGTAAATGTATGTAACTAATGGGTATCCACAAATAACTAACAACAACATTCACACTAAGAAATTCAGTTCCCAAGATGGTTAGACAACAAAGAAAACTCAAAAATTGTGGAAAAAAAATATATTTTTTTAGTGAAGCTCTTCAAAATAGCCATTAACTCCCTACATCATCTCTTCATTGTTGGAAAATCTTTGACCACTGAGGCATCTTTTCAGGTGTAAGAACAGAAAATAATGCTAGAGGACTGAATCTGGTGAATAGGGTGTATGAGGCATCAATTTTTGACATTGAAATAATTGATGTGTACGTTTTAGCTTCATTTCTTCGCTTAAACGTTGCATAATACTTGCATTTGATAGTTTTTCCTTTTTAAAGATAGTCAATGAAAATTATGCCACGCAGATCCCAAAAAACTGACGCCATGACCTTGCATGCAGATGGAACAATTTTTGCTTTCTTTGGAACCGGTTCTCCCTTTTCAGTCCATTGTTTTGTTTGTTTTTTTTTTCGGGTGATTGGATCCACGTCTCATGTTTCTGAAACGGCGCAAAAATTTCTGAAAGCCAAATACTCGATGGAAACATCTTCACGGCGCTGTTTTTGGTCCATTGTGAGCAATCGCGGTACCCATTTTGCGCGCAGCTTTCTGATGTACAAATTTTCAGTTAATATGCGATGTACGGCAAATTTTGAAATGCCTTATATGTCACTTCTAGCTCGTGCACTTTCAGTCGATGATCATCCAGTACTACTTTGTGGATTTTCTTCAACATTTGGTGGACCAAAAGAGCAATCTCACCTAGAGTAGAATCTGGTTTAGCTTTTATATTGGTTGGGCTAAGGCCTTACAAATTGACTGCTAAACAAAGTGGTATCTTCAAACTTAAAACTGTATAGATTGTCTACATTCAAATGGTATCTTTCAAGCAAATACCGCTATCTCTAGGACAGGCCAAGTTCTTCTTGGACCATCCTCATACATGGCTGTTTGACGCAAAACCTGATTTAACGTGTTGATAGTAATATTGAATCAATCAGTAACATATAAAAAAATTTGGAAAAGAAATTATTTAGTCAGGGATTACTGTGAAAATTGTTGAAAACGAAGAAAATTTTAAAGCAAGAACAATCCAAATCAGACAGGCACATAAAATAAAAACTCAGAAATATGTAGAAAAACTGAAAAATCAACTAAAAAGTCAAATATCACCTTAAAAAATTCAAAAATTAGATAGAAAAATTGGAAATAAGCTAGAACAACTCAAAAGCCTGCTACAAAAACTCAAAAATCAGCTAGAACAACCCAAAAGTTAGCTCAAATCTTTAGCTTTAGCTAGAAAAACTAAAAATTAGCTAAACAACTGAAAAGTTAGCTATAAAAACTGGAAAATTAGCAAGGAAATTTTTATTATATATTATTTGGGTTACTGGATCCAAATCCGCCGATCGCTCGTCTCCATAACTATAAAGTCAAAGTCAGTTGAAGATCAAATTGAAAAAAATAAGCTTTGATTGTTAGAATATGTATATTTATATGCTTAAGACTGTTTGATTCGGCGTCCATTTGACGATATATTCTCAGGTTCAAGGTCAACAATGTTATTTGTGGATGTATGCAATTTTTTACCCCGAATTAGGAAAAAACGGAAATTTCTAGATCAAAATCAGATGTTCTTTTGAATACATCTCGTGACCATGAGGTCATATGAAGGTCAATGAAAGTGCTCTATGATCCGTAGAATAAATAGTCGTGATTATAATGAAGCGAATTTATAATTTTTCACAACTTTTTATATGGATCTTCAAATTTCTCAACATTCTATATCCAAATCCGATGTTTCCTCAATTCATCTAGTCGGGTTCTAGGTCAAATGGGGGGTTAATTATGTTATTTGTGGATGAATTCCATTGTTAACCTTGGATTTGGAAAGAACGGAAAATGCTACGTCGAAATATGTATCTATAAATGTTTTTCCTCGATCTTTCAAGGTCATACGGAGGTCAAAGTGCTCTCTGATCTGTAGAGTCAACATTCGTAATTTTAATTAAGCGGATTTAAAATTTTTTACATCTATTTATATATATCTTCATATCTCTCAACCGTCTATATTCAAATCCAATGTTCTTTTGAATTTATCTCGTCGGATTCAATTATTTTATTTGTGGACGAATTTCATTTTCTATATCGGATTATGAAGAACGGAAAATGTTACGTCAAAATATGTATTTACAATTTTTTTTTCTTGACCTTGAAGGTCATAGGTTTTTCATGATAAAATTTTCCGTTCAAATATTTAATTTGAGAGGATGATTTAGTCATCAGAATTAACATTAAACTATAATATATACACTTTTTAAACTAATACAACACATTCTAGACACATTTTTCATTCTATATTCATACGTAATATTCGTTTTAATTTAGGTATCATTATAAATCCTAGTGACTCATTTATAAGAGTTTTTCGTTATTTAGAAAGTATTGTTTACATGGAATAAGGATATTGGATGTGGAGATAAACTTCGAAACCAATAAAAAAAAGCTCAACTCTTCTGAGACTCCCGCCTGAGGGAAAACTCGATGTGACGGAAAAAAAAACATCCGTTAAGGAATGTTTCAAGCGCTTTTTACTATTCGACCTAGTTAGAATTGAAAAGAAAAACAAAAACATAGTCTTCACCGTTGAAAAACTTTTATTAAATTTTATATATTATATAATTGGACAGAATGAGGTTTTCCACAATCATAAGCCCTTCATTTTCACTTTTATTTATAAAATTATTTTCGGTTAATCTAATGTCGAGGAGGCGGCGTAAGAATTAACCGAATTTTTTTATTCTAAACTACTTATTATTATTTTTTAAATTAATTTACACTCTGTTTATAAGTAAATGATAGGATAGATCTCCGTAGTTTCCTTTCCTAATTATATAGTTAATGAAACTACTCGAGAAAAATCAATTGCATTACAATTTCTAGTCAATTCAAAATACGTTTAAAGTTTATGAAAGTTAGTCATTACGTGAGCATCATTTTCCACAGCTATATCTTTTATTTCCTATCCTTTGTCTTTGCTTTCATTTCCTGCCATCTTATTTGTTGTTGGAGTCATTACGCGGGCTCTACTTTCCAGAACTGTTTCTATTCTTTCCCTCCCTGTGTCCTTTGTTATATTCCCTGCCATCGTATTTGTTATTGGAGTTAGTCATTTAGTCAGCTCCGTTTTTCTTAGCTGTATCCATTCTTTCTTTTCCTGTTTTTTTTTTGTTTTTTTGCCCTGTAATCTTATTTGTTGTTGGAGTTAGGCATTACGTACGTTCCATTTATCTAAAGCCGTTTCCAGTCTTCCTTTTTCTGTGTCTTTTGTTATATTCCCTGCCATCCTATTTGTTATTGGAGTTAGTCATTAAGTCAGCTCCGTTTTCTTAGCTGTATCCATTCTTTCTTTTCATGTTTTTTTCTTAATTTTTGTCCTGCCATCTTATTTGTTTTTGGAGTTAGTCATTAAGTCAGCTCCGTTTTTCTTAGCTGTATCCATTCTTTCTTTTCCTGTTTTTTTTTGTTTTTTGCCCTGTAATCTTATTTGTTGTTGGAGTTAGGCATTACGTACGTTCCATTTATCTAAAGCCGTTTCCAGTCTTTCTTTTTCTGTGTCTTTTGTTATATTCCCTGCCATCCTATTTGTTATTGGAGTTAGTCATTTAGTCAGCTCCGTTTTTCTTAGATGTATCCATTCTTTCTTTTCCTGTTTTTTTTTTGTTTTTTGCCCTGTAATCTTATTTGTTGTTGGAGTTAGGCATTACGTACGTTCCATTTATCTAAAGCCGTTTCCAGTCTTTCTTTTTCTGTGTCTTTTGTTATATTCCCTGCCATCCTATTTGTTATTGGAGTTAGTCATTAAGTCAGCTCCGTTTTCTTAGCTGTATCCATTCTTTCTTTTCATGTTTTTTTCTTAATTTTTGTCCTGCCATCTTATTTGTTTTTGGAGTTAGTCATTAAGTCAGCTCCGTTTTTCTTAGCTGTATCCATTCTTTCTTTTCCTGTTTTTTTTTGCTTTTTGCCCTGTAATCTTATTTGTTGTTGGAGTTAGGCATTACGTACGTTCCATTTATCTAAAGCCGTTTCCAGTCTTTCTTTTTCTGTGTCTTTTGTTATATTCCCTGCCATCCTATTTGTTATTGGAGTTAGTCATTAAGTCAGCTCCGTTTTCTTAGCTGTATCCATTCTTTCTTTTCATGTTTTTTTCTTAATTTTTGTCCTGCCATCTTATTTGTTTTTGGAGTTAGTCATTAAGTCAGCTCCGTTTTTCTTAGCTGTATCCATTCTTTCTTTTCCTGTTTTTTTTTGCTTTTTGCCCTGTAATCTTATTTGTTGTTGGAGTTAGGCATTACGTACGTTCCATTTATCTAAAGCCGTTTCCAGTCTTCCTTTTTCTGTGTCTTTTGTTATATTCCCTGCCATCCTATTTGTTATTGGAGTTAGTCATTTAGTCAGCTCCGTTTTTCTTAGCTGTATCCATTCTTTCTTTTCCTGTTTTTTTTTTGTTTTTTGCCCTGTAATCTTATTTGTTGTTGGAGTTAGGCATTACGTACGTTCCATTTATCTAAAGCCGTTTCCAGTCTTTCTTTTTCTGTGTCTTTTGTTATATTCCCTGCCATCCTATTTGTTATTGGAGTTAGTCATTAAGTCAGCTCCGTTTTCTTAGCTGTATCCATTCTTTCTTTTCATGTTTTTTTCTTAATTTTTGTCCTGCCATCTTATTTGTTTTTGGAGTTAGTCATTAAGTCAGCTCCGTTTTTCTTAGCTGTATCCATTCTTTCTTTTCCTGTTTTTTTTTGCTTTTTGCCCTGTAATCTTATTTGTTGTTGGAGTTAGGCATTACGTACGTTCCATTTATCTAAAGCCGTTTCCAGTCTTTCTTTTTCTGTGTCTTTTGTTATATTCCCTGCCATCTTATTTGTTGTTGGAGTTAGTCATCAAGCGAGCTCCGTTTTTCTTATAATAGCGTCTTGTCTTGTTGTTATTATCATGAAAGAAGATTCCAGCTGGTAATGAGACATCAAAAACCGACCGATATTGATTTCATATTCGTTCGTTTCTACGGAGTTACATGCCGCTTCTTTCTATTTCTCTATTAGAGTTTGAGATTTATTCTTAGTGAAATATGAAATGTTACTGGTTCAAAATCCACCCAAAAAAATAACTTTTATCATCAGAAATTCGATAATTTTGTTTTTAAAATACTCTATCTAATCTAATCTATAATTTTGACTCGTCACTTAAGATGCTTTTAAAAGAAAATTGGGGTCAGTTTTTAACTGCCTGTACCCTGTACCTACATCAGTTGAAAGTCTCGAATAGACTTTCCCTGAACACTCGAAAGACAACAACGATGTTTTAGGTATAGTTACCGTACAGATACGCTGCACCATTCCATAATCTCGTAGTCTAACATAGAAAAAAGATTATGATTAAAAAAACTGATTATTTTTCAATTTATACTCTCACGCATTTTTCCAAACATCTGACTAAAGCTTCTATGCAACTACGCCTCTTTTATTTCATCGTCACTGTTAAATATTTTACCCTTTAATTCGACCTTCAACTTTGTGAAATAAAACCGGTCGGATGAAACCAGATCAGGGCTATACAGTGGGTGTTAAATCTCTGTAAAGCCACATTCGAGTACAGTAGCCTTGGAAAGCGAAGAAAACGCTAACGCACTCCTCGACTGATTTCGGCGTGCCTTTTTTCAGTAATTTTTTCACGCAACAGCCGCATTCACGGCTCTAGTCGATCCTTTACAGTCAATCAAAAGGATACTGTTCAATCCCAAGCACTTTTTGGGTGCTTATCGTGGCCTTTACCTTTTTGGCATGGGCTCTTCTTTGCGACAAAGCTCTAAACATCGATCATAAAATTCTACTCTACTCGTTTACAGTGCTCTGAGAATTCGAGGCAACCACTTGGTACTAATTTCTGTTATATTTAAATACACATGTAGGATCTATAGAACACTTGCTTTAGAAATGCCAATCTGTGCTGCAATTTCTTATGTTCACAATTAATTTAACGTTTTTTGGAGTTGTCACCGTCATAGTAACACCTGCACATGGTTGATTTTTTAGTGATTCTTGTCCTAATCAACTTGGACCAATTAATTGTTCAAAATGATGGACACAAATCACCGAAAACTGTTAATCCTTCTTCAATAAAAAATATAGCAGCGCGAAACTCAATTTGAGATATTTTCCAAAACAATTCGACTGAGAGCTCTACTATAATAGATCGAAGCAGGAATTTGAAACTATGTGTAAAACTTGTTAAGACTTGTCACCAATTCTACCTATATGAGACCAAGAGCTCATACACAGCACTACGTATATATCCAGCACATTGTAAATCCTCTAATTTTATCATTTGATCATATTATTATACTAAATGGATCCGTGGGGATTTAGCAAAACAAAGCACCAGTAGAAGAAAACAATGAATACTATTATTTATGGTATTGAGGGCGAATATATATCTTCAAATGAAGAGCTATTAAAGCAATAGAGTAACACAGAGTTGATATTTTCTCTTTGAAACAAAAAAAATGTGTGTCAGCTCCGACGCACGACTGGAGTTTACTCCTTAAGTTCGATAGTCTAACCAGACGCAAAAAGAGTTTATTTAACTTAAAAAAGATTGGTTGAATGCCAGAATATTGTGGGCTTCCTTCATTAATTTTTTTTAATCTGTAAGCTCGCTGTCCCTCGGCTGGAGTTTTTGGAGGTTTAGATTTTTTCCTAGTCAAAAAATATAAAAAAAAATTAGAAAATTTATAAATGCATAATTAAAAAATTTTAACCGACTTTAAGAAAATTGATAAAAAAAGGTTTTTATAAATATTTTTTTTTAAATTATTATTATTAATTTTTTATTTAAAATATAATATTATCTTAATAATTAACAAAAATGGTTATAAAAAGATAATTATGTCACTAAATCTTTTACATACAATAATAATTAGTACATAAAAATTATTTAAATAAGCTAAAAAATAACTTTTCGAAAGAAAATTATATAAAAACATTATTATAATGAAAAAATATTGTCGATTTTTCTGATAATATTATCGAATTATTGACTACAGTTGTTAATATTTGAAAATTATTTATAAAATAAATCATAATAACGTGGAAGAATTTATAGACATCGACAAAAAAATTAATTTTTGGTTAGGTTAGGAATTTTCTATTTTATGTGGATGCGCTCGATAATTCATATTATCTAATTTTATGTGTTGTTTTCAAATATATATTTATATGAACTACATCGATAATTATTAAAATATTTAATAAATACAAATTGCACATGCTCATACATATAATACATGAATTATAACGTACCTTGCAACCACGTGTTTGTTAGATGTTCCGGCAATATCATACACCTCTTTCTGCCATAGTTATTTGAAAATACTTTCAGTTCACTTTAGCGGAACACAATGATAATAAAACTTCACAATGACAGCAATATAAGTATGTTGACACTGACAAATTAGAAAGTTGCGCATCATAGGGTGCGCACTAAAAACGTAACGAGGTCATTCATCGATAGATTTTACTCCTCACATTTTTCTCATACCGGGCCCCTTATATATGCAAATCGATTCTTAAAGAGTAAACTCCAATAATTATCAACTTGTTTGTGAAGAACGAATCGAAAAAAAAAATTCTTCAATAATTCTTAATGCGTCTTGGTTTTTACCTTATATCTAAAATGTTTAATAGCGTGAAAACTCAAAAAAAAAAAATGAAATTTTTTCGTATATCTAATGTGAGTAATCTAAAAACACAATTATACTTCCACGATTATTTGTTGTAGATATTTAAATGAACGTTAATTTCTGCGAAGCGTGACCCTTTACGATATGCGTCCCTGTCTACGGTCTTGGTTGCATCATCCGTCACACGGCTGACCTGATTTGTATGCACCCTAAATTTTTATTATATAGTTAGTTACATTGTTTATTTTGTTGGGTTGCGTTGTGCAAGTTTGAATGAGTGTTTGAGGTTAGGTACTCAGTTGTATATTATTTGTAACGCGTCTGGTTAGGCCACTTTGAATTGAATGAGCGTTTAAAAAAGATGAAGATAATTATTGAAGGGAAAAACTCGTATGCCACTCTCGTTAATTCGTAAATTATTATTAGGGTCCTCTTTATCATTATAACCAATCATTTCAACGTCTACCTAGTGTGTTAAATGCTAAATGATGCCTTAATACATTTTTTTTATCACTCACGACTGTTATCGATTGTCTTTTTTCTCAAAATGATAATACAAAGCCTCCGAATACATTATCTAGCTTCTCTTCCATTTGTATAAACGTATTTCCTTTCAAGATGGAATATTTAATGACAGCTCAATTCCCAAATTTTTCCTATGTTAATTTCAATGTTTCAACGTTGCTATGATTTATGGTACAATTCATTCGAAGTCCACTCTTTGAATAACCTACAGTTATTAGAATTGGGATCAATTCACATCAAAACAAAAGCGGGCAAATATACATCGACTATGTAACAACTAACGCCCAATTTTGAACTGGGTAATTTGAAAGACGAGTTGGATAAGGCCTTAAATGGAAAAGGACAGCTTCTAAGTTCCCTAGTTATGCGTTTTCTCGATTTAAAGTGATTTGAGATTGCCTGGACAACTTGAATGGTACAAGGATGGCTCCAAAGCAGGAAATAAGTCCAATTTTGAATTGGTCAATATGAAAGATGTGTTAGATAAGGCCTTAAACGGAAAAGGACAGCTTCACAGTTCCCTAGCTATGCGTTTTCTCGATCTAAAGTATTTTAGGATTGTCTGGACAACTTAGATGGTACAAGGATGGCTCCGAAACAGCAGATAAGTTCAATTTCGAATTGGACAATATGAAAGATGTGTTGGATAAAGCCTTAAACGGAAAAGGACAGCTTCTCAGTTCCCTAGCTATGCGTTTTCTCGATCTAAAGTAATTTAAGATTGCCTGGACAACTAAAGTGGTACAAGGATAGCTCCAAAACAGCAGATAAGTCCAATTTTGAATTGGACAATATGAAAGATGCGTTAGATAAAGCCTTAAACGGAAAAGGACAGCTTCTCAGTTTCCTAGCCATGTGTTTTCTCGATCTAAAGTGATTTGAGATTGCCTGGACAACTTGAGTGGTACAAGGATAGCTCCAAAACAGCAGATAAGTCCAATTTTGAATTGGACAATATGAAAGATGTGTTAGATAAAGCCTTAAACGGAAAAGGACAGCTTCTCAGTTTCCTAGCTATGTGTTTTCTCGATCTAAAGTGATTTGAGATTGCCTGGACAACTTGAGTGGTACAAGGATAGCTCCAAAACAGCAGATAAGTCCAATTTCGAATTGGACAATATGAAAGATGTATTAGATAAAGCCTTAAACGGAAAAGGACAGCTTCTCAGTTCCCTAGCTATGCGTTTTCTCGATCTAAAGTAATTTAAGATTGCCTGGACAACTAAAGTGGTACAAGGATAGCTCCAAAACAGCAGATAAGTCCAATTTTGAATTGGACAATATGAAAGATGTGTTAGATAAAGCCTTAAACGGAAAAGGACAGCTTCTCAGTTTCCTAGCTATGTGTTTTCTCGATCTAAAGTGATTTGAGATTGCCTGGACAACTTGAGTGGTACAAGGATAGCTCCAAAACAGCAGATAAGTCCAATTTCGAATTGGACAATATGAAAGATGTATTAGATAAAGCCTTAAACGGAAAAGGACAGCTTCTCAGTTCCCTATCTATGCGTTTTCTCGATCTAAAGTAATTTAAGATTGCCTGGACAAGTAAAGTGGTACAAGGATAGCTCCAAAACAGCAGATAAGTCCAATTTTGAATTGGACAATATGAAAGATGTGTTAGATAAAGCCTTAAACGGAAAAGGACAGCTTCTCAGTTCCCTAGCTATGCGTTTTCTCGATCTAAAGTAATTTAAGATTGCCTGGACAACTAAAGTGGTACAAGGATAGCTCCAAAACAGCAGATAAGTCCAATTTTGAATTGGACAATATGAAAGATGTGTTAGATAAAACCTTAAACGGAAAAGGACAGCCTCTCAGTTCCCTAGCTATGCGTTTTCTCGATGTAAAGTAATTTAAGATTGCCTGGACAAGTATAGTGATACAAGGATAGCTCCAAAACAGCAGATAAGTCCAATTTCGAATTGGACAATATGAAAGATGTATTAGATAAAGCCTTAAACGGAAAAGGACAGCTTCTCAGTTCCCTATCTATGCGTTTTCTCGATCTAAAGTAATTTAAGATTGCCTGGACAACTAAAGTGGTACAAGGATAGCTCCAAAACAGCAGATAAGTCCAATTTTGAATTGGACAATATGAAAGATGTGTTAGATAAAGCCTTAAACGGAAAAGGACAGCTTCTCAGTTTCCTAGCTATGTGTTTTCTCGATCTAAAGTGATTTGAGATTGCCTGGACAACTTGAGTGGTACAAGGATAGCTCCAAAACAGCAGATAAGTCCAATTTCGAATTGGACAATATGAAAGATGTGTTAGATAAAGCCTTAAACGGAAAAGGACAGCTTCTCAGTTCCCTAGCTATGCGTTTTCTCGATCTAAAGTAATTTAAGATTGCCTGGACAAGTAAAGTGATACAAGGATAGCTCCAAAACAGCAGATAAGTCCAATTTTGAATTGGACAATATGAAAGATGTGTTAGATAAAACCTTAAACGGAAAAGGACAGCTTCTCAGTTCCCTAGCTATGCGTTTTCTCGATCTAAAGTGATTTGAGATTGCCTGGACAACTTAAGTGGTACAAGGATAGCTCCAAAACAGCAGATAAGTCCAATTTTGAATTGGACAATATGAAAGATGTGTTAGATAAGGCCTTAAACGGAAAAGGACAGATTCTCAGTTCCCTAGCTATGCGTTTTCTCGATCTAAAGTGATTTGAGATTGCCTGGACAACTTAAGTGGTACAAGGATAGCTCCAAAACAGCAAATAAGTCCAATTTTGAATTGGACAATATGAAAGATGTGTTGTATGAGGTCTTAAAAGGAAATAGACAGCTACTAATTTCTTATCAATGCATTTGCTCAATTCAAAGTGGTTTGGGAAGGTCTGGACAATTTAAATGGTGGATGAAATTGTTGTTACCAGTGCCTAAAAACAAAGGAAATTTCCAAAACAAATGTTCTATGGATCCTACACGAGCATTTAAATTTGAAGAAAATTAGTTCAAGATGGGTGCTTCGAGTAAAATGTTGAGAGCGATTTTTAAAGCTTTACAGAGAGGTCCAATTATATGTAATTCTATCAACAGTAAACATGGATGCTTAATGGTGCGATAAGAGATGTCATGGAGGGGCTTCGGAAAGGGGATCTCATTCCAAACAAAGCAAAGTTCACGAAAAGCACTAAAAAAGTTATGACTACAATATTTTGGGACTGCAGGGGTCTGTCGATTGAGGAATCGAATACAATACAACCGTGAACTCTGACTTACTAAGACAGTTGCGTCCAAAAATTATCGAAATCAGTGTGCGCTTGCTTAATGACAATGCTCCAGTCACAGTGCCTCGATTTCTCTGTGCACAAATTTGGCTTTACAGCCCTGATCTGGCCTTGTTCGACTATATTTTGTTCGCAATGCTAAAGGCCGAATTAAGGGGGCAAAAGATTTAACAACGGTGATGAAATTTAACAGGTCGTGTATCAACATTTTGATTATTGTATTTTTTTATTAATTATGTTTATTATTCATATTAAACTGTGACTAATCTCGAATCCGTTAAGTACTTAACTGATGTAACGTATTTCGAAGAAAAAATGCATCTGCTCGCAAAATCCAAGGTCACCAATAAAATTTCCGGGAATCGTCAAATTGATATACATTTGCGGTTTCCTTAGTTTATCTAAATATTGATTGCGGTAAAATCAGAAAAACAATGCGCGACAAAAATGTTTGCAGACCTTATTTTAAGTTTATGAGTTCGTCGCCGTGGAAATGATTTTTTTTAAATTTTCAACTTGTAAGTAATTCTAATATATTATCAAATATTCGCTACCGTATATAATAAGCCTAAGGTTTTAATGTATATTCAAATTAGATGAAAAATCTAAAACTTGAAGTTCAAAATATACTTTATTAGAATGAGAATAAGATAATTTATCGATAGGTATTATAATTAATTAAACGGAATACGATGAGGTTATGTTTAATTATAGAATTACATATTTATAATTATAAAACAGACTACAAAAGAATCAAAGAAAATATTAGGAATAAACAAATAAAAAACAAAACACATAAAAGTAAGAAGGAGGAAATTGTGTTTGGAAAAGATTGTTTAGAATACCAAAAACACAGAAGAAATTGAAGAATCTAGAGAAAACAAAGAACAAGGACTATAGATTCGAATAAGAAAATACTCTAAAAACATTTTTTGATAGGTTGGAACGAACCTATAGTATCCGTTATTTCCTTACTTCATATGAGAACATGTTTATATTTTGTCGGTGAGACGACAAGTTGAAACGTGTTGTCATTTATACTTTTTGGACCAAGATATCTTTTTGTGAAGTTCGTAAACGAATTGTTTTCGTTCTGGCAAACTCACACGTTTTAAAACGGGTAAGACCAAGGAGTTATCAGTTCAAACTCGTGTCTTAATAGCAAATATTCATAGTCTTCGCAAATGTAACCATGTACCATTGCTTCCGAATTAAAAATATCTCGACGTACCGTGGACTACAAAGTGAAAAAATATGCATCGGCGGCCTCAAAAAACCACAACACGCCAAAGATAAACGTACCGTATTAATCAGTAAACGTGATCCAGAGATAGCAGATCAATGAATCTAGGGATCCGTCTTTGAGTATTTCTACAGTTAAAAGAAGATTGAGAGAAGGTGAGAGAGAGTTTTATGCAATGATGACTCAAAGTTTGAAGTTCTTGGGTCTAAAGTGTAAGTGTTTCTGCGTAGGTTAAAACCATGTATAATCCTGACTGTAAACCACGGCGGAGGCTCGGTGATGGTTTGGAGATGTTTTGGTGGAAGAGCAACTGGAGTAAAAATTAAAGAGGTTTGAATAAAGAAGGTTATAAAAAATATTAAAGGAAAATGTAGTACGTTCTGGCTAGCAAAATGTTTATCTTCCAGCATGACAACAATCGCAAGCATTCTTCAAAGTTGTACAAAGAGTATTTGAACGAATTGGCAAGGAAGAATTAAAATTAATGATTTGGCCGTCATAGTCGCCCGACCTCAACCCGATTGAGTTGTGGAGAAAATTGGACATGAAAGTCAGAAAGCAGTGTCCTACTTCCACTTCACATCGTTGGAATATCCTGAAAAAATAATAGAACCAAATAGACGACGATTATTTGTCCAAATTTGTCAAAATTGAGCATCGAAAAAATAAAAGTAAAAAGGGGTTACATTGATTAATCAAATATGTTAAAATTACAGAATGTAACTATAGGGTGGACAAACACTTTTGACCTGTATTGTCACTTTCTCATTATTTCCTTTTGGTATTTTTCAAAATGTCATGGTATCTCCCATCCGTTCCTGATACTCTGACTTTTGTAGCCTTTCGTATCGAATTACAATCATTTTTTTCATATACAACGTAGTACATTTTCATCTCATTAATCTAGTACGTGTCTTTTTTCTTTCCCATATCACAAATTTGAAGTATTGGAGCCCATATTTCGATTTCGTAGAGTTGACTGAGCTTCATAACTGTCGTAGGTCAATAGACAAGTTGGGATTACACCCAATATCCCAGGATAATCGGCACGCATGCCTATTCTCGGACAATAGATTATTCGTCGAAAAATGACCAACCGTTTGTCTATTGTCCTGGGACTTTAGCTAAAATTCGGATAACAGAATAAGATAAAAAGAAATAGTTTAAAATAAGTCTTACTTATTTGTTTTGTGTACGTCAATCAATCATTTATTGCAACACGTGGATGCTTGGTAACATTGTTTGCCTAACCTAACCCAACCTAACCAGTCTGAGCATGAGCTTCTACAATTTTCTTATAATAATATTCTACAGGTACACAGTAAATAACAGCATATGTTTGTTTTTTTCTTTTTACGACTACGTGGCATTCATTTTCGATTTGCAATAGTTCATAGCTATTCACATAATGATAGTAAGTATTGGAAGCTTTGGGTCCAGCTTCTCTGTCTGTAGGACCGGCGAGTAAAATTTGCTTTACTTTGTCTAACTGTTCTTTATCCCATATTCCGCGATTACCTTTCTAACTATTAAACAATGTGGCCTTTTTCAATAGATATTCTATTATCCGAATTTTAGCTAAAGTTCCAAGAGAATAGACAAACGCTTGGTCATTTTGTGACGAATAATCTATTGTCCGAGAACAGGGATGCTTTTCGCGCCATCAGCCAACTGCCTATTGTCCTGGGATTTAGCTAAAATCCCAACTTTTCCATTGACCTGCGATATAACTATTGCGTGCATTCTTATTTTAGTTTTCCTTAAAACCGTTTTGGATTTCAGGATGTGGTGTAACTTCTCTAATGTTTCATCAGTCTAGAAGTTCTACGTCTTTGTCAAATTTATCATCGATCTTCTTTCATATAACTTTTGATGTTTATTCTTCTGTTAAGTAATTTCAACTCAATTCTAGTTGTTCCAATGGGATTCAACGTTACATATTGATTTTTCACCTCATTTATGTTCAAGCTTATAGCTCATGTTGGTGATACCAATTTTTCCTTGTCTTTAGTTATCTTTTTCATTAAGATGTTGATTTATTTCCCCCTTTGTTAATATCTTATCCAAAGTCATATTGGATATCTTTAGTCGTTAGTAGATGTCCTTGTGGCAGTCCTCAGTGTTTGGTTGAGTGCCAGTTATGCGGTATGTGAATTACTTGAATCTCTAGATCATGTTGATAGTATTAAATGGATAGTTCATATTCACAGCAATGTCTTAGGATTTCTTTAAACATATAAATTTGATCAGTCTTGATCCAAACTTTCGCAATCCACACTGATATTTTCCTAAGATATATTCAGCTTTCTTTTCGTTTCTTTATTATCATTATTTTTAGTACATTATACGCTGAATATAGTAGAGAAAAAGAGAGAATCAATTGAGACATCGAAGGACGATGTATAGAATCCAAAAGTAAACAAAAAGATTATTGATAACTAAAAAATTGTCGAGATACGAAGAAAACGAGAACAAAAATGGTATGGACACAAATAAAAAAAAGAAATAAAGATGAAGAACACCAGATTAAATAGGAGGATCGTCCCAGAAGTACCTGGCCTGTAAATTTGTAAACAAGGAAAAAATTGCTCATCTTATACTTTTATTTGAAAGGTCTTACCCCAAACCAACCAACAAAACAGCGTCTTGGCGTTTTTGGCAATGTTTCAGTTGAATAAATCCGAATTTTTGCGCCGTTTCATAACCATGTATGAAACTTGGGTTTATAACTTCACACCCGAGGCAAAAGAACAATCAAAACAATGGACTGAAAAGGAAAAACCGGCTCCAAATAAGGCAAAGACCGTTCCATCTGCAGGCGTCGATTATTTGGGATAATTTCCATTGACTAACTTGAAGAAGGAAAAACTATCAACTGCAAGTACTATGCGAACTTATTGCAACGTCTCAGCGAAGAAATCAAGCTAAAACTGCTACATTTGGTTAAGAAGAAAGTGTTGTTTCATCAAGACAATGCACCAGCTCACACATCCGTTATTATAATGACTAAAATTAATTAATTAAAGTGTGAATTGCTACCACATGCATTCTATTCGCCAGATTTAGCCCCCTCGGATTATTTTCTATACCCAGACTTGAAAAAATGACTCGATGTTCAAAGATTTTCCAACACAAGAGGTGATGTCCGCAGAACTTGGCGATTCTTATTATAAAGACTTATTGAACATCGCTGGGAAAAGTGTATGGAACTAAAAGGAGATTACGTTGAAAAATAAATATATTTTTGTCCAAAATTTTTGTGTTTTCTTTGTTGGTCCAGATACTTCTGGAACCATCCTCATACTACACCGAAGGGATGACTAAAGTTAAGGTGTAAAGAATAAGGAGAGTCAAGAAAGTAAAATAATGAAGAAAAATCGCTACAAATGCAAGAACCTATTAAAAAGAGAAACAATTAAACCCAATGCGAACTAAGAGCCAAACCCCAACTAAATAAATTTCAGATATAAATCGTTTGTATTGCACTCAACAACAGAAAAAACTGACTCACGATTTAATGTTATTGATCTGGCAATAATTTATATTTATCTCTTTCTTTTACAAGGTGAGACGTCGTCTCGTCTGGTTTCGTCGATATTTGAGACGCCCTTGATCCCTTGATATACTTTAGAGGTTACAAAAGATATAATACGATCAGATAATGAAAAAAAGAAAAGAATCGTACGTGCACTTAGCGTGTAATTGTATGTGAGAGAATAGTTAATATATATATACAGTATGTCCGTCTATTTCATTTGAACAGAATGTTTATACATTTCATTTTCGTGAAATATTGTGCAAGAGTTTGTCAATTTCATCCCGATACGCAGGGGTGGGTGTTCTTTAATCTGTAATTGAGAATCCAAAAAATTAGATATGAGCAATTCGTCTTATTTAGCACGTAAAACGAAGAGTCCGGTGAAACTAAATACACAACTTTAAGATTAGTTTATACAGTGCAAATTTGAAGTGAAAATAAGATAAAAAAATATGAAATAAAACCGCATTCTAATAAATTAGTGATAAAAACTATAGGAATCGGTGAGATTAAGTAATAACAGTGTTGGCAGTGTTGCCGGTTCTCAAGTTTAGAAGACACATCAAATATAAAAGTGAACTAACTGACTCCAAGGAGTAGGGGCTGGAATTGGTCGTTTTATTTACTACAAACAAACAAATAACGCTTGAAATGTTGAACAACGACGACACCTCTAGCGATGAAAAGAGTTAAAACAAAAGAGCATCTGAAAATGAAATTTTGGCGAAATCACGAAACTGAAAAAGATTGTAAATGAAGACAAATTATGAAAAAGTGATTGATACACAAATTATCAATAATAGTAAAACAAATTCTTAAAGAATAGAAAATAAATAGAACTTGAAAAAGGTAATAAACGGATGAGACAAGAAAATGTGGCATTAAAACAGTTAATAGAAGGAACTAACCCAAGAGGGAGTAATATAGGAAAGGGGAAAGAATATAATGTCGTGGTACAAGGATAAGAACTTGATAAAAATAACTAAAACCTATTAAAGGGAAAAAGAAAAATATTTTATGCAAAATGCGTTAAAGATAAACATAGACAAGAAATTTTAATGAAATATTGCTACTATTAATAATTAAAAATGTGATGAAACATATGAACAAGTAAGAAATACAAAAAGTTACATAAACTACGAGGATGGTCCCAGAAGTAACTGGTCTAACATAAATGTTAGAAATATACGAACACATATAATATTATAAAAAATAAAGAAAAAAGTTCCATTATGAAAATTTAGCAAATATGAAATTATTAAAAAGATAGAAAGTGTTAATTAAAAATATGTTGAAGTTGCTCCACTAATTGATCACTCGGTTTCTGGACTTGATCAAATCCGACCAAGTGATTTTATCAAAGAAATACGAAATACCAAATATAAAGAAACTGTTGTTGATTGTTTCACTGTAAATGGATGTTGTTGCACCATTTATTGGAAATAAACTGATAGGTTTTAGTTTCAAAAATTGTTATTCATATTGAACCAATATCGCCATAGTTGAATCAAGTATCGTAGAAGATTTGTAATTTGCTGTTAGCTCCATACAATTTTCCCAGCGATGTCGATAAGTTTGAGACCCTTTTTATAATAAGAATCGTCGAGCTCCTCAGAATAACCATTAACTGCCGACACCACCTCTTCTTCTTCTTCCTGCTGTGTATAGGCATCATTGCCTGTTTTTCTTCACATCTTTCCCTCTGCTCAGTCATCTGGGAGGTTGTCACTCCATCTTTTCCTAGGTGTTCCAAGGCTTCTTTGTCCTGCTGGTGATTTGTCCGCCTGCATGATCGCTGGGTGGATTGAGTAGCTTAGCGATTGTGTTACAGGTCCCAAGCCCGGGGAAAGTAGGAGTGTTGGTGGAACGGGTAAGCAGCCCATCCACCGTAAAACCGAATATAGCTCATAGACCTACAAATTTGCCCTTCTTTGATTTCAAACCATAGTACAAATCCACCTTCCGTAACTCCCGGGGACAACAATCAACAATAGACATATACACCCCGCACAGATACAAGAAGTAAGGACATTAAACTTCTCGAATGCAGGAAGTAACCACAGTTTGCTTCTGGGAAAAATCAAAATTAAACTTAACAACCTCTTCAATGTTGGAAAATCTTTGACTACCGAGGCATTTCTTCAAGAAACAATATCAGTACTGATTTGTTGATTTTCTGGCGTCGTCGCCTCTTTATGTCGACCTCTGCGATGCTGGTCATCCCAGGTCGTACGGCCTTGTTTAAACCCTGCTACCCAATATTTTACTGTTGACAGCGAAGGAACAATCTCACCCAGAGTAGAATCTAGCTCTTTAGCTTCTATATTGGTTGGGCTAACGCCTTTCAAATGAAAGAATTGTATGACATAACGATGATAAATTCAATGAAAACTTTCACTATTGATTACTTAAAAGTGACGCTGTACACTAAAACAGTGTAAAATAGTGTAAAAAATAAGACAAGAACAAAGTATGAAATATGAGCGTTCAGAAGTTAATAATTAATGTAGATTTTCCGAACTAACAAAAAAACAAGGCGATGGCCAAAGATGAGAAGGTGAGATGTCCCTTATCAAGCAACCATGCTGATATTGTTTTACATTTTTGGAGATAGTTGATGAATACAAATCCCATGATTATATCAAAACATGGTCGCCATCACTATTGGGGCCGATTAAACCGTCTTTGCCCTTTTCGGATCAGGTTCGTCCTTTGCAGTCCACTATCATTTTCATTTCATCTACAGTTATACAATGACGCAAAAAGTTGGTTCATTTTACTTAAATCGTGTCAGTGAAGCCTGGGAAATGATCATTCGATACTTTTAGTGAGCAAATTCAATTAACCAAGACAATTTTTCAGTTAGTATATGTCAAATGAGTTCTTTTAATATACTGATAACCTCTTTAATCTTAATACGATGGTTCTCTTGTACCTTTTCGATGATATCGCTGGTTGTCGCAATTTTTGGTTGTCCTAAACAATCGTCGTCAGTCAAGCTGATACAGCCACGTTCGAATTCAGCTACCCAAAATTTTACGGTCGTGAATGATGATACAAAGTGTCGAACTCATCTTTCATTCGCGTAGGCGCATTGCCTTTTAAAAACAAATTTTTAATGCTACCTAATTTTATCCATTTTCAGAAAAATTCTCACAAACTCCTCTTCTTCCATGTACCTTGCTGGGTCTCCCTGACGTTGGCAAAAGCTGTACGCTTCTTTGCCAAACGAAAAAGTTTACCAGCCCTTGTTAATCCGGTCTAGCCTCGAATATTTTTGATCAATAACTTACGTCCTTAAAATTCGCTGTTGGACGTTTGCTTTTCCTAGTACATTTTCGTTTGTAACATGTTGTGTCCATTAAATACGAAGAATTTGTATGTGAAGCCACCAGTTCGTTCATCGTCCTAACTAAGCATTTGAAATTTTACTGAGAATCTCTCAAAGCATGCGAAAATGTATCTCCCAACTTATATTGATAAGTTTCGACAACTTCATATTGAGGTCGGAAACTTAAAAAAACCCTCGTATTTGAGGAACTAGGCTATAGATCTGATGAATAGGATGTATTCAACGCATTTGCATTCAACGTGCAGGTAATAAGTCTATAATGCGGCTCCAAATTGTTTGCGATGTCTAAGTGCATTGACCCATTTTCGAAAAAAATCACGCTAGAATTTCATTCACGATCTGTTTAGTTGGAACGAATTGTTTGTAGACCACCTGGCGGCTGTTAAAAGAGCAGAGGAGAATTACTTCCGATTTACTTTGATGGCGTTTCGGTCGCTTATATAGAGGTCAGGCAACGCTCTCGAAAAATCGGCGGGAGGTCTCGTAAGTCCGTACTTTTTTGAAGGTCACGTGTCGAGCCAAAATTATCTGGAAATGTCATTTCATGCAGTAAGGAGATGTTCACTTAGGACAATGGAAAGGCAGACGAGGATTCGTTGAATGGCACGGTCATGTGATCTAACATCATTTGGTTTGTTCCTGTGGGGTTTTCTCAAAGACCGCGTTTTTGCACTAGGACCACGTACCCTTCCCTACCTCCGAACTGCAATTCATTTTAACGCTGCATTTTTTTTTTTTTAATCAAATTTGTTGCCTGGCTCATAACGACTTCTGTATAAAAAAACCACTTTTTTGTATACATATTCTAGTGATTTTTGTGATAGTTTTTGAATATTTTCTTTCTATTAAATGAAAATCAATCTTTCAAACGTATGCCAGAATTAATTAACGCAGACTTTCCTTTTGAATGGAATATGAATCCATATTACATCAGATTAAGCGTATTGTTCCCAAAGGAATTCACAAAGGGTGGTCCAACCAAAATACACGTTGTTAATTGTGAATAAAACAAAAAGTTTTCAGAGAATTATCTTAATATTTTCTATAATGATAGAAGGATCTATGATAATTATGTGTGAAACAAAATATCGGCCAAATGCTTGCCACGATTTCAGTGGCATACTTCTATACGATGATGCATATTTTCAATGACTCTGAGACATAATTGAGGTTCATGTCGTTAATGTGTCGAATTATCTCATCCTTTAGATCTTGAATTGTTCTTGGCTTATTGACGTACACTTTTTCTTTCAAATATCCCCCAAGAAAGAAGTCCAACGGTGTCAAATCACATGATCGTGGCGGCCAATTAACATCGCCACAACGTGAGATAACACGACCATTGAATTTCTCGCGCAAAAGAGCCATTGTTTCGTTGGCTGTGTGGCAAGTGGCACCATCCTGTTGGAACCACATACCGTCCAGGTCCATATCCTTAGTTTTTGGCCACAAGAAGTCGGTTATTATATTGCGATGGCGAACACAATTCACGGTAACTGCTTGGCCGACCTCATTTTCGAAGAAATAAACCGCACCAAACAATCACCCGTGGATTCTCATTTTCCCAAATGCAGCAATTCTGCTTGTTAACGAGTCCACTGATTTGAAAGTGTGCCTCGTCGCTGAAGATGATTTTCTTTGTAAAATCACCATTCACTTATGTCTGTTCAACCAACCATTCGGCGTATTGACAACGCTTGAAATCATCAGTAGGCTTCAGCTCTTGAGTCAATTGAACCTTGTAAGCGTGTAAATTCAAATCTTTATTCAAAATTCGCATCAGTGATGTTCGTGAGATGTTTAATTGTTGGTCACGACGACGAGTCGAGGTTGATGGATCTTCTGCCACATTATCGCGAACAACAGCAATGTTTTCCGCAGAAAGAACGGGACGAGCATGCACAGGTGTTTTCACATTTCCTACAGACCCGGTTTGCTGAAATTTGCGCACAATTCTTCCGATTGGTGGACACATTTGGTCGATTATGCTGACCAAAAAAATCACGAAGTGCACGAAATGCATTTTGATTTGAACGCCCATTTTCGTAAAAGGCTTCAACAATCCTAACGCGCTGCTCAATTGTGTACCTCTCCATGGTTGAATTTGTCAAACACTGAAACAAAGAAATTAAGTTGAACAAAAAAACTTGACGTTTAGGTGCGACTCACAATTAACATCGTGCATTATAGTTGGACCACCTTTTAATATCTTTGGTCGGTTTTCCATCAGTAGACGTTACATAATTTTTTTTATCACAAACAAACAAATACATAAAATTTTAACGTCGTGAAATAAATCTTTTAACGATCCGTTTCTAATTCAAATAATGGGATCATCCGAATGTTTATAGCAATGACAACACCGTTCTTTTTTAATGTCGTTTGTTTTATTGCCATTTATAAACAATAGCTGGATACCTCCTTTGAGGTTAATTCACTTTGTTAACCACGATTAGTTCTACTCGAAAGATTTCACTTATTCCGATGCGAAATTACGAAGTGACGTAATACGAGGGGACAAATTACTGCGTAAATCGTCTGTATCCCTCATTTCATTCCAAGAAATTCAACAAATATAAACCGTGACCGCTTTATTATCGATATTGTTTATGTGTTTTGCTGAAATAATTACACTGGCCGACAGGATTTTCCTAACACACTTGAGACTTTTATTTTTAAAATGGATGTACCCGTCCAATAA
Source organism: Diorhabda sublineata (assembly GCF_026230105.1). NCBI lineage: Eukaryota > Metazoa > Arthropoda > Insecta > Coleoptera > Chrysomelidae > Diorhabda > Diorhabda sublineata. The sequence goes on from NC_079482.1 coordinate 5,282,020, forward strand.
TAGAAAAAATATTTATTAAGCCCTAACACCTACCACTTTTCAATAGCTAAATTATCCCTGTTTACATTAGCAGGTAGGTTATTTTATAAAGGGGTGGTTAATATCGGTAAATTTTATGGCCGAAAAAATACCTGAACTGTATTATTATAAATTATATAATTATAAAATTTGTATTGCAATTGCAAAACTTCTCCTCACAAATTTTGCTATATTTGTCGAGAATTTATGGTAAAATCGCAAGCCAGGCTATTTTCCGAAAATGTGAAAAAAGCCTATTTCAAATATTTTGGTACTTTAATTGAAGACCAAGTCAAGAAGTGGGCCCCTCACGTGTGCTGTGTTAGTTGTAGCGTGTCATTGATGCAGTCGATGAATGGGAAGAGAAAAAACATGCTTTTTGCAATTCCAATGGTATGGCGGGAGCCTACTAACCATTTTTACGACTGCTATTTTTGTCTAACAACAAAGGCTGAAGGTTATTCTAAGAAAAGAAAGCACAAGATCGAGTATCCAAATTTGCCGTATGCTATACCTGTTTCCCATAACGAAGATTTACCAGTACCGATTGCGCCTTTAGATCCGCAAAATATTGTTTCAGAAGATACTGGACACAACGTTTCATCAGAAAGCTCCGAAGAACAATCCACGGACCCTATTTTTACTCCAAGTACCAGTTCCAGCGAGCCACTTTTGATTGTTCAAAGTGAGTTGAATGATTTGGGGTTATCAAAGTAACATTCTGAACTTCTTGCTCATTGCCCGTCTTAAGGTATGGAACTTGTTAGCCAAAGAGATAAAAATTACGACCTCTAGAAAAAGAAATGCTACATTTTCTGCATTCTACAGTATGGAAAATTCGTTGTGAGCGAGTACGGATATTGATGGTCTAATGAAGGAACTTGATATTGAGCATAATCCTAGTCAGTGGCGCCTATCTATTGACTCATCTAAATACAGTTTAAAAGCAGTGTTATTACACAATGGAAACTTAAAACCGTCTATACCAGTTGCTTATTCTGTGAAGATGACAAAAACTTATGAAAATATTCGGTTGCTTTTAGACAAAATTAACTACAAGTATAAGTGGCAGATATGTGGAGACCTGAAGTTGATTGGAATTTTAATGGTAGGGTTTACGAAATATTGCTGTTTTCTTTGTCTATGGGACAGTCGGGCAGTAGATCAAGTGAGTTTCAACCGGGATCTCAAAATGTTAAGTTTATACCCAAAAATGTCCTTCTGCCTCCCCTTCACATTAAACTTGGATTGGGGAAAAACTTTGTAAAGGCTATCGATAAAGAGGGGGATGGATTCAAATATCTTGAGAAGTCTTTCCCCAGTTGAGTGATGTCGAATTAAAGGAAGGTATTTTTATTAGGCCACAAATAAGGAAATTTCTGAACGATGACAATTTTGCAAAAAAGCTCTCCAGACGGGAGTGCATGGAAGCCATTTGTTAGTGTAGCGAGTGGATTTTTGGGCAACAATATGGATCCAAACCACCAACAGTAAGTTGATGAACTTCTAGACGCCTACAAATCCCTTGGTGCTCGAATATCATTGAAAATTCATTTTCTCCATTCCCTTCCGACATTTTTCCCGAAAATTTGGGAGCTGTCAGTGATGAGCAGGGCGAAAGATTCCACCAAGATATCAGAACAATGGAAATTCGGTATCAAGGACGATGGGACGGCCATTATGGGTGATTACTGTTGGTTTTTAAAAAGAGAAAGTGCAACCACTCATAAGAGGAAAAAGTAAAGCTAATTCATATTTAAAATAAGTTTTTTCTTAAAGTTTTTGTTTTTAATAGATGTGAGGCTTATTTATCAGATGTAAACTATAAATATTGTCAATATATACAATTTAAAAAACGTGAAATTCTTTTTTTAATTAATATTAAATTTTTTTGTCGACCAGTGTTATTAGTTTATCTCGTTAGATTCGCGACTATAAATAAACACCAAAATATTATTTTTCATGCTTCGGTGACCAATTGTTGTACTAAAGTTTGCGGTTTAAAACAAAACGCTTATGTTAACTTTACCCGTTTTTTTTGTTTGAAAATCTCCTTTGGAATAAAAACAAGTAAAAATTTCGTTCGATATAGTATTCGAACCTCCGATCTTCGTGTTAAAATTAAGCATTTCGAAAACCTTACCAACTACACCGTTATGGCTCGGTACAAGTTTCAACGAGATGTAGGTATATAAGCAGCGAAGCCATTATACGAGGGTGGTATCAATTAAATAAATAAGGTTTAAAAAACTTTTTATTTTTTAAGTAATATAATTCATACAAAACCATGTTCTTGAGCTATGTACCTTAAATATTTCATAATTTTCTTCAGTTTTCTAATTTGAAACACACGTCATCAGTTCAAGGCTGTCCTTGTAAATATTGAATAAGTATATTAACTGCTACCTTTGTTTCTCGAAGATTTATTTCGATGACGCAATTATTCTCATCGTCATTACTATTTTTGTCAGAACATTGTTGTATAATCGTAATCTATAAAGGAGCGTCCACATTATGCCGAAACAATCCGTTCGGCCTAGCTGAGCGGCATGTTCGATTCGGCCCATTCGTGTCGGCACGATGTCCACATTGACTGTGCAGGATTGAACGTCCCGAATTGTTGCCGAACCGCGCAGTTGTGAAAAATCATTTGAGCATTGAGCGTGATACGTGCAAAACAATGATCAGCGATGATGATGCGATTCTGGCTGCAGCTGCTTCTATTCTTCGTGGTTTATTCTTGTCCGCAAGAAACATAATTGCTCGGTAAGCAAACCATTTGCTCACGTAGGGCCCCTCAGCGCCACTTCTAGTCTTCTTGCTTTCTGTTTCTTTTTTCCTGTCCCTCAAGAAATGACTTTGCAAATTTTTTATTTTGTGCTCAATTTCTTGCTTTTCCACGCCATATGAAACGGCGATTTCAATGAGGCCATCATGTCTCCTGTTTTTATTTTTATAATTGGGATTAGATCTGTCCGACAATGACGGGCGGACAAAACTTAATATTGATCTGCGATCACGAACCAAACACTGAAAAACTCAAGAATGGACAATACCATGAGGCAACGTTGAGTTTTGGTCAACAGAAGCCGATCAGCACACTGCAAAATTTGTGCTGATTCAGTTCGGCTTTCATTGATCCGTACCGACCTAATTCGGTTTGGAGTCGGCACCATTCTGTTCTGCTTTCGGCACAGCTGGCAGGCCGAAAGACGAGTCCACACTAATTCGGCTTTACCATCCGGTGTGTGCCGAATCGAGCCAATCGGCATAATGTGGACGCTCCTTAATATGGTATACTTTTTATTTGAGATCACATTCCAACTATTTCTGTTTCTATTTTATTTTCGTTGTGAATATCTTTCAAACCTTTGAGGTATGTACGTGGCTGTTATTTTCTCGATCGAAAACACACTTTAGTATACTTAGGGTGCATTCCACTAACCATTCACGGCGTTCTGAAATACTTAACCAATTGCGACACCTTCTATCTAAGTGTTGTGGAGCTCCATCGTGCATAAAAAATAGAGATCTACCATTTAAATTTCCATGTAGAATGTGATTTGTTACCTAAAGTTGCTGCCCAATCTTTAACACTCAATGAGTGTTGGTAATCTTTAAATGAGTGTTGGTAATGCGATACCCTTTTGACATGTGGATTCTCATCACACCAGTTGTGTGCATTATGGAAAAAGTGAATTGAGAGCTGTCCTTTCTTTCAATGTTTGACAAAAATCCGCTCAAACCGCTAGATCGTGTGGCAAGAGCTCTTAGACTTGTCTGTAATGATAAGGATGTAGCTGTTGCTCTTAAAGTATCCTCCAAGTACTCGAAGAAGACGTATTTGTTCGTCTTGCCACATTTTCAAATAATCTATGATTTAAAAATGCGATAAAATACTTTGATAAAGTCGATAAGGGACAATTGTGATGAAATTACGTCTCTGTTCTATTATAATATGTACCCTCCGTCGTAATAAACCAATTATGAATTCCGAAATTAATCAAGATGGAGCAAAATCAAAAAGCGAGAAGAATTGGACCCCGAGACCGTGGCCGTGAGCCATGTGAATATAAAACAAATGTGAATAAACGGAAGTAGTAGTATTCTCGAAGGGGTTCGGCCCTTCCAGAACCTTTTCCTCTCGTCTTTTTCTTTGTTTGTATGTTAATTACTTGACCTATTTAAGTACTTGAAAGGATTTAAAACTCGGATTAGATCATAAATAATGGGGTTTGTTAGTTTAATATTTATTCAGAATATCGTTTTATTTCATCTGTATTGACAAAAAAAAATCATAAGAAATGTCAATTTCAATTCTCCCACGTTAATTTAACATTTTAATAAAACAGATTTCTGAATACGGATATGTACGAGGTATGGTTGAAAAATTCGAACCGTTTCAATAAATGAATAGAACAAAGATAGAGCATGCGTATAAGTGCGCTAGTAGGCCCGTGCGAGTGAAGCCTGAATTTGGTAAGGGGGATCAGTGACATCCTACTAATCGTACTAACAAAAATATAAAATCGTAACCACAACACAAATTTCATTATCATTTAATGTCTTTACAAAATTTACGAATACTTGATCAAGACTAATACGCTACGTGAACCATATTTCAGGTGCTTGTTCCTTCGGGATTGTAGATGGATCTAACATAATTTTTCCTTTGACCACAAACACTCTTTTCTGAGACCCCAAAACCTCACACTTTGAGTCATCACTCCATAAAACTCTCCCACTTTTCATGCGCCCAATTTAGTACCTGCAACCCTTTAATTTTATTTTGATGTCTTAAAAAGTTTCTTCATTGCCACCCTTTCAAAATGGTCAACTTGTAACAATCTCTATCTATCTCTGCGCCCGTGAGCTGCAGTCGAGGCATTTTTCATTCGGCAGCAATGGTACGGTTACTTTTGCTTAGACTATGAAGACTTGCGATGAATGAACCAGTTTCAACCGATAGTTCCTTGGTTTTATTCATGTTAAAACTTCTGAGTCTGAATTTACGAGAACGAAAACTATACGTATACGAATTTTACAAAAAAATGTCTTGCTCCACAAAGTATAAATCACAGCACGTTTTTGCGTCTCACAGGGTTAACTGGGACTAAACTACTATCATAAACAACAAAGGAATAATTCACAGTTAAAGAACAATAAATAAATCAGCCGGTATTTGCAAGTTTTAACGTGTCACATTCGCCGAAAACATTCAAGTAAAAAAATAACTGACACTATTATTTTCAGTTTGTAAAACACCGTTTCGACTTTCCATTGACAATATGAAAGAGAAATTTGTGTACGACGATGGTCCCTGAAGTACCTGGCCCAATAAAGAAAAGACAAAAATTTTGGCTTTTAGCTCCATATACTTTTACCAGCGATATTCAATATATAATCCGAGGCGAATAGGTTGCAAAAGGTGGCAATTCAAACTTTAATTCATTCATTTTGGCCATTGCATTAAAGGATATGAGAGCTGGTGCCTTGTCTTGATGAAACAACACATTCTTCATAGCCAAATGAGGCCGTTTTTGCTTGATTTCTTCGCTCAAACGTTGCAATAAGTACGCATAATACTCGCCGTTGATAGTTTTTTCTTCTTCAAGAAATTTACCCCACGCACATCCCAAGAAACCGATTGCCTACAGATGAAACCGTCTTTGCCTTCTTCTGAGCCGGTTCTCTCTTGCAAGTCCTTTGTTTTGATTGTTCTTTCTCGATGGAAAAATCTTCATGACGCTGTTTTTGAGTCTACTAGCACTTTCAGTCGACGATCATCCAGTAACGCTTTGTGGATTTACTTCAACTTTTCTGGAATGATTCACTGAAAACGTTCATTATTGATGGCTACCAAACAAATACTAAACAACGTGGCGTCTTCAAACTTCAAACATACGCTGTATAGATTGTGTATTTTTCAAGCAACTACCGCTATCTCTAGGTCAGGACAGATACTTCTCGTATTATTTTGAAGTAGTGCAGATCGAGAAAAAGATGGAAAGAAACAGTTTTGAAAAAAAAAACAGACCAGAAAGTGGAGAAGTCTGCTAATAGACAGAGTAAAATATAGTTATTTTCTCACTTGAATCCATGTTACTTGTTGTTGGAATGAGCTAAAACTATTGACTGGTAGTGTACATTTACAATACGGGGATATTTATTACAATTCATCTGGTTATTCAAAGGCTAAACGAAATAGGTTTGAAACATTTTAAACGCTTAATATCGTATTACTGAAGAAGAAAATTTCATACGTTTCTTATTTCGAGTTGAAATAACACACAATGGGCAATAAAAGTTGAAATAAAAAAGATGTGTTCCCAAGCGACAACGTACCAAATCAATTACCAAGCGAGATATGCATCTTGAAACTGAAGATGGTAGTCAATATAAATATGTATATACAATACGAGATGATGAAACGCCTTATAAGGGTCCGACGTTGCTGCCGAGAAGGATATTTGATACATTTGAACGTTAAAACCACTGCGAAATTGAATGTGAAGTATTCCGATAATGTTGTACCCGGAGGAAAACGGAATTTCCGTAAAAAAAAAGATTTTTTTCTTTCTCGATAAATCATCAATATTAACATTGATTTTGATCAAATATACAGTGAATAGATGGTGTCTGACTACTGACTTCTGAAATACAATACCTTAGTTCGCAATTACTTAAATTACATTTTTTATGGAAAAAATAATAATTCTAAAAACTATTTCTTAAACTAAGGTAAGTAAACTTCTCTCACTTGAACAATTTGTCGCTCTTGTACACAGATCAGTACGTGTGCTATATCAAAGTTTGGATAAGGCTATGGTCTTCTATAAACGCCGTCGGCCGCGTACAGCGTCACGCCGTACGCCGCGTCACGATGCTCTATAGAAATGTACTGTTGTGGTCTATTTCACATATTGGCGTGTATGGACACCGTAAGCGTCATTCAAACGCTTTGCGCCGCGTCGAATCATTGCAGCGTAAACGTGGTAGAAATTTCTCGCTAAATTCGTTATAGGTCTTTTGCCGTATATTTATAAAACGAAAAACGTGTTAAGTCTGAAGTATACGCAGCCATTCCAATATCTTCATCAGATGTTCAATCAAATCTTCTTTATTCGGTTGTCTTTTTTTCCATTTTCTTTAGTATATTCTGTCTTTACGTCGTTTTTTCAAAATACTTAAAAGTCTCTTGTACATCGATAAAAAACTTGCAAAGTGAATCATGAAAATCAGCAACGGTGATATAATCTCATCAAAACTTGTCTTCCCCTTGTAAACAAAATTTGCCGCCTCTCGAAATCTACCACCCTAAGCTATAGCTTACTCAGCCTAAGGCTATGGTCTTCTATAAATGCCGTCGGCCGCGTACAGCGTCATGCCGTACGCCGCGTCACGATGCTCTATAGAAATGTACTGTTGTGGTCTATTTCACATATTGGCGTGTATGGACACCGTAAGCGTCATTCAAACGCTTTGCGCCGCGTCGAATCATTGCAGCGTAAATGTGGTATTTGGCGTCAGCACAAAATGTCGAAATTCGATAAAGAAAAATAAGAATTTTTGATTGAATTAGTCCAACATTATTGTGCTTTATACAATAAAAATGGCAAGCAGCTTTTTCTTCAGATTATATAAGCTTAGGATGACGAAAATTTCAATAAATTCAATATTATTGTCGTAATTATTATTAAAACATCCTTCTGCCTTCCTCATCATAAATAATCGGTGCCTTGCTGCTCTGATTTTTCTTCGTATGCGGTCGTCTTGTACCTCCTCTTCTAATAACATAAGCGTCGCCAAAAAGGTGGAATTATATCCATTTTATAACACACCACTACACGCTAGCACTAGTCTGTCACCTACTGTTGTGAACGAAACGTCGTCGTTCGCGTTTGAGATGCATTGTTCGCTGACGCTGTGTCTGGCGCTCAGACGTCGATCGAAACGTTTACGTTCAAGTCAGACGCCGCGTATAGCATTTAATAGGAGACCGTGACCTAAGGACCAATTTTACAACTTACGGTAAAATTGGAGATTAAATAAAAAGTTTGAACTATAGTCTAGACCACGAATAAATAATTTTTCAGTCCACAGTTAAACAGACATTTTTCTGCAAATTGTCTTAAATATAACGAAAATATTCCCGATATTTATTTCAAAGTTGGATTGTTTTTTAATATTTCATTATCAAAATTGAACAAAGCTTAAAACGCATCCTTGCCTCACTCCTCTTTAAGTTACATAACTACCTGTCGTCTTCCCGTTAACTCGTACAACATTCTCTGTTGTCTTATCTATATTCTTAACTACGTATATCAGTTATTCACTAACTTTTCTATTCCTTATTATTTCCCATATATTTTCTCTGTTTATACTATCGAAGGATTTCTCTAAATGAACCTAATCAACTGCTGCAACATAAATCCCACTGTCTGTATCTGTTAGTTTTTCTGTCTGAATATCCCATCTTGCGTTGATTTGTTGGTCCTAAATGCTGGCCGTGTGTCATTTATTGTATTCTCCACCTACTGTCTTAGTCTACCTTCAATTATACGTTCAAAGAGGTTGGATGTAGTACAGAGTAGCGATACCTTCCTGTTTTGTGGATGGGTACTATTATTGGTATTCTCTACTCATCTGTGATTGTTTATGTATTCCATGCTACCAATAATATTATGTGTATTAATTCCATACCATTATTTTTTTAATACTTTAGCATTTCCGTCTTTATTTCATCTATTCCCGGTGCTTTACCTTTTTTCACTTTTTCTATCGCCTTTATTTCTGGTCCTTGCGTATTGCGCTTGTTCCTGATGTGTCTCCGTTATCTATTTCTGACTGTTCTTCGTCTTTTTATGCTTCCATGTGTTTCTCTGTTTGTAACTCTTCGAAGTGTTTCTTCCGTCTGTCTATTATTTCGTTTTCTTCAGTTATAATTTCATAATTGCTTATTGGATTTTTCTTCTCTTTTCTGATTTGTCTCAGTATATGATTTAACATTTTTGTTTCTCCATCATTTCTCCGAACTCTTCCCAAGTCTTAGCTTCTTTCACTAGGTTTTTCACTTTGTCTCTTTGGTTTTTCATATTTCATAATCTTCATCCTTTTTATTATTGCTAAGGTATCTTTTCCATAATCTTGTTCTTTCATTTTTTATCTCCATTTGGTTTCTTGTTCAACTTGTTCCACATAACTCAATAGCTACATTTCCAAGTATAGTTTTGAACGTCCTCTAAAGTTCTTGGAGATTCATTTCAAGGAACTTGTCTTCTAATTTCATTATTTCTTCAACTTTTCTCTCCTGGGATTGTTTCTGTATATCTTCTCAGCTTATTGATTCTTGTATCCTATTTTCACTTTTTCTATATCCTTCATTTCTGGACACTTCAAATCAAAGGGTCCACATGTGTTTTGTCTCTCCTACTGTTTAACCTCTACTCTGATTCAATATTCAGCGAGATTACAACTGCAGACATAAAAATCAATGGAAACATTGTAAACATCTTCGTTACGCAGATGGTACCGTGGTAGTGGGCAGTAGCCTACCAGAATTCCAAGCTCTTACAGCAATTTGGCTTTTATGTAAGTAGACTCCATGTGGAGTGTAAACGTGACCCTGAGACTCCATGGAGAGTGTATGTACTGTGTATCTTCTCTTCTTAGCTTGTTGATTCTTGTAGTCTTGTTTTCTATAAGTTTTTCCTCAATATTCGTATGTTTTTGTTTGTCTCTTTCCATTGCTGTGTCTGTTAGTAAAATAATCATTTCCTATATCGTACCCTTATATCTTTTATCTGTTTATGAAGCTAAACATTATAAATAATTCAATTCTGACAAAAAAATGTAATATATAGATGTTTAATAAAAACGTAAAAATTTTATAAATGAATCCTTCGTGTATGTATGTAATTCTGAAACATTATTAAATAAATGTAATGATGCTGAACAGCTGAAGCAGCCTTTACGACCAAGTTTTACGGCATTGTTCGCATATTTATTGACATTCCTATTCCGTCGAGTCGTAGATTCTTTCACGGATACGTCTGATCTTATCTACCGGCTTAAAGAAAATTGACGCAATTTATTAATATATTTCCAATTATTTATACGTCGTCTATTGACTTGTCTCACTTCAGTTCATTTACTGAATATTATCGGATATTACGTTAATCAGAATACGAGCCATTTCATATTAAAGAATATTTAATTAAAGTAAATTACAATATAAAATCAACAAGAACGTTTCTCGTTTATCTCATACCGGGTTTCCCAACCTTTTTTATATAACAAGTACATAATTTTTAATATAAAAAAAATAAATCGTTCAATGAAGAAAAGAAAAGCGTTTAAGACTCAGTCAACTAACCGGTGAAGTTTGGGTCTGATCTTGGTTTACAACGATACTTGATTGACTCAACCTCCGAGTCGAGTGGTGCCCCTACCAGCCACTCTTTTTGCTAGTCATCATCATACTACAGATTCTTTACGAGTCGCCTCGGCTTACCTCTTCATATATCTTCGATTCAGAAAATAACTGCGTTATTAAGCGTCCAGGGGTCCACCTGGAGCCTGGAAGGGAGGTTTACTTGATGACTCCAGAAACCCAGTGGATGTTTTGGTCTCGTCAAACGAATTTATGATATTGATTGGCTGTAATTCTTTAAAAATTTGCCTTTTTCTTCCAATTGGGCACCGAAATCTAGCATTTGAACGGCCCAAAGCAAAAGGGTTAAACTCATGTCGAGTTCATTTTCGAATTGCCCCCTGTGAGGCGTGGGCTCCGCGTTGAGAAAAACGGGTCTAATATAATTCATTTATAAACATCGCGTTCTTCGGTTTTGTTAAATACGAGGATATATTGAAAAATTCTTAGCCTACTATAGAAACAAACAAAATTTCAATGTCAAAATATTTTATTACTCAAAAAAAATGTTTCTTCTTGCTCTGCAAACCAGACCTCCACGGCTTTTATTACCTCCTCGTTGGAAGAAAATTTACGACCTTTTGAACTTTTTTCCAGTTGAGAAAAGAGATGATATTCGGACGGAACCAAATCTGGTGATTAAGGGGAGTGTTCTAGTAATTCAAACCCCAAATCACGAATTTTTTGTATGGCAACATAAGATTTGTGTGCAGGGGCGTTGTCCTGCAAAAACAAAACACCTTTGGATAGGTTTCCGCGTCTTTTCTCTTTAATTTTTTTCCCTTAGAGTGGTCAGTAATGTCAAATAGTAATCTCCAGTTATTGTTCTACCCTTATCCAAAAAATCAATCATGATTACTCCATGGCAATCCCAAAAAATTGAAGCAAGAACTTTTTCAGCAGATTTTTAGGCACGAAACTTCTTAGGTCTTGGAGAACAAGTCTCATCCATAGTAACTTCGTTTTGAAATAGAACGCGATGCTTCTACCCTAGCACGCTTTGGACTAACTAGATATCAATACATCCTCGTATACACCCCTCCAAAAAAGTATCGTTTCAGCCATAAAAATGTTAACATCGTTTACAAAATCAGCGTTAGTAGAATTTTATTATTGTTACTTTACTAGAAATCAAAAAAATGCCGGCAAGAGAGTTTAATTTTCGGAAAAAAATTTAAAGGAAATGCTAATTGGATCTTTCTTTTTAAATTATTGGCACAGATCGAAAGTAAACAGTAACACAGTTTGTGTTTTATTAGACATTTTGAAATTAATACCTACTATGAAAGGGGGTGTAAACAAAAATTTAAGTCAACAAAGGAGAAAATTGCTCTTATTGAAGATGAAATTAATCAATCGACAAGAACCGAGTAGTTGCAAGATATTAGAGACTGGAGGATATGATTGAAAGACATGTAACGGCATGACAGTTTCAACAAAAGTTAGCTGAACATCGAATTGTAAGAGTAACTTCACAAACTGTGGGAAATGTTTGAAGAAATCCTAGAATTAGAGCCAAAGTAGATGACAGTATTCCTAAACTGACCAGGGAACACCGTACGTTGGTTAAGATTCAAACGAACTGGAATATTCAAAATTGGGATAAAGTACTTTTTATAAACGAGTCCAGTTTCTGTTTATGTACTTGAGATCGGAAAATACCTGTTTATAGAAGAGGTATTTCCATTGAAACATTATGAGGTGGAATAACCTCAAAAGCTCACGCTGAATTGGTACTGCTAGATAGAGGATCGTTAACTGTTTATAATTACATTACAAATATTTTAGAGCTACACGTTTTTTCTTATATCCCTATAATAGGAAATCGCTTTATATTGATGCATGTGGACGCACTGCCCCATAGTACACCTTCAAGAGCTAAATATTACACGCAGCCTGGATTTAAACCCTATGGAGACTGTGTAGGACAATATTTTCAGAAGGATGAGATTCATAGATTTGATACCATGTAATCTTTAACAACTGCAAAAGGTGTTAATGACTGAATGGGTAAATTAAAATCAAACTCATAGGCTCTATTTTTGAAAGGCAATACGCCTACACAAATGAAAAGTTACAGAGACTTTGCACCACACATTAACCTAACCAAAATGGCATTCTTATAAACATTTCTTGGGACTTATTGACGCAATTTTGCTGGATTCAGAACTGTAGATAAAATCTGGATCCACCTCTACACTCCTGATACGAAATAAACAGTCAAAACAATGGATTTCAAAGAGCGAAACTGCTATGAAAAAGGCAAAGATGGTTTCATCAGCTGAAAAAGTGATAGTGACTTCAAGAGGATAAAACAAAAACCAAAGAGTATCACGCATTGCTTCATGAGTTAAAAGAAGAAATTACAAACAACCGTCACATTTGAAGAAGAAAAAAAATACACCTTCTGACACTTCGGTGGTCGCTTGAGGAGAAAGTGTTGAAAAGGTTAGAGCATCGTTAGATGAAGTGTATAGAACTGAAAAAAGACTATGCTGAAAAATTGAAATGATTATCAAAAATAAAAAGAGAGAGTCTTTGCAGTGAGCCCTGCAGTTTAGTCCGAGTAAATATCTAACAACTCGCTCTTTTAGCTTAAAGATTCGATCAAATTGAGTTGCACCACACGTATCCCAGAAGGGAAGGGAATTTACGAGATGCAACTCAATAGAAAAGGCTGCAATTTATTTTTATATGATAAAACTTTGGTTTTAGAAATGTTGAGACACAGAATATTAGAATCGCACCATGATTTAAAGGTGATTAAGTCCCAAGATATGGTCCTATGCAGTGCCGTGAGATCAGGGTTGCTCCAAGAGAAACTAGTGTCGTCTAGGGGTCTAGTACTGAGACTTGGGGCACTCCACATTCTATTGGTTTGCAAGATGACATCGTTGTATCAACCCTTACAAGTTGACTTCTGTTAGGAAGGTTTGACTTAAACCATGCAAGAACTGTTCCCGTGGAACGGTAGTACCGCAATTTGTTAATTAAAATATCATGGTTAACACAATCGAAAGCCTTAGAAAAATCACAAAAAGTTGTTGCAGTTGATTGATGGCTGTTTAAGCTTCATAGCATAGAAATTTGAATTATCATTTTATCGCACTAAATAATTCTATTAGAATTTACACTGGTAAATTGGAAGTCAAGTTGTTCTTTAAAGAAAATTCTCAATACCCCATATGAAATTACTCCCATATAATTGCTGTAATAAATAAATGCAAACTAGTCTAAATGCTGTCATAGTATATAAGATATAAACTGATAATTAACTTATAAAACAAGTTAATATACATTATTTTACAATTATAGTATAATTTATCGATAACTTGTTAAATTCCCATTCCTACCTTGTTGGGTTTTTTGTCACATTCAGATTGTTGGTATCGTTTCAGTTGAAATCTGGTTAGTTTTTCATGAGGATTTGCGTTAATTAAACTCGACTGGTCCAACAAGTAGTTTCTATAATTGAACACAAGTTCAATTAATTGCATTTAATCGCTTTTTATCCGCATTAAAACTTATGAATAATTTACGTATTGATATACGATACGTGAAAAACGACTATATACGGCGTGTAGCAATTAACCTTAGATGACATCTTTATTTTCCTAAATAGAAAATTTTTATTTTAATATAAATCAAAACTTATGCAGGTTAAGTCAAAGGAACTTTACATACCTATGTTACTACTAAAAATTGTCAGCTCCTCTTCTTTATTAATTCACAGGGTGATTCGTGAAATTGACCGCAAATTTCAATTGGCTATACAGGGTGTCCCACGACGAGTTAAAACCATCTCTATATGGCTAAATATTTATAGTAAAATCATAAAAATTACTAGATTCTAGATTTGGATTTTCGATTTTTTCAACTAAAATATTTTCAAAGTTGGCCGACTTCCGGATCTACCGGAAGTCGACTGTAACTTTGTTATTTTATATAGAACACCCTGTATATTAACACATTTTTGAAATCTACATAAAAAATTAGTATATTTTTGTCTGAAAACGTTTTTCGAAAAATTTCTACTTTTTGAGTTATAAATTTTTTTGTAAAACCGTTCCAGAACCTTATAAATTATTTTTTTACGAGGACACCCTTAAAGATATGAAAATCGTTTCTGTTCAGTTGCTTTTAGCAAGGTCAAACGTATTTGAATCTATGATGAAAAATTTTTCATTTTATACAGGGTGTGTAAAAAGTTTATCTTCAGAAATATCAAATTTCTTCATTTTTTTAAATAGAACCACCCGGGGTTTTTCTATTTTAGTGCATTCAGGGGTAAAAAATAAGGCAAATTCATGTAGACTTTCCTATACCTAAACTAAACTAAAAAATTAATAACACAAACTCATTTTTCGAAAAAAAGGTTCTAGACACAAGTATACAAAAATTTTACGTAGATAGATACAAAAATGTATTAATATACAGGGTGTTCCATTTAAATTAAAAAAATTACAGTCGACTTCCGGTTCTATTTGACATATGTCATATGATTTGTAAAATTTTTCATGATGCATTATACTACTGGGTCTTTCAAGTTAACGAGTCAACGTATAAAAACATAAATTCTGAAAAGTTCAAAAACCGCCATTTCTATGCCGATGTTTGCCGCGAATTTCTAGAATTTGCGTTAATTATTTTGAAAAATAATGGGGTGACCCGCTAACTTGTGTATCAAGAATATAATTCTTCTTCTTACAATAACTAAAACTAATTTCAAAGACAACTGCCGCTTCGTTTGCCGTTAAAAAAATATCAGCACCTACATCGGGGCACGTCGGAATCCGGGGCAAAACAGGAAAAAAACCATCTCTATATATGAAGTCCGGAATTGTATAGCTCTTCCAATATCAATTTCAGATTATAAAAAATTGACTAAATTTCACCAAGCGAGGCCAATGCTGTCCGGCAGGAATATTTCGAAAAATTGTGTACATACAGCATCAGCCAATAGAAACGATTCGATGTTTCTATTGGTGAACATTGCAGATGATGAGTCCACGTGGACTGACGGTTTTTTTAAAATGTTTAACGAATTTTATACGGGGTGTAAACATTATTTTCCATTTCTTAATTTGGTATAAGTGCCAATTGATATTGGAAGAATTATAATCAAGCGGAAATTATCTAAGTGCTTTGTTGTACTTATTATTATTATTCTAGGAGGTGGTTCGCTACATTAATAGTTAACTTATGTAAGGAAATTCAAACTGAAACCATAGATAAATGCCGTTCAAAAAAATACGAACCCCGATGTCGGGGTACACTGGTGTATGAAAAGGAACGGAGAGAAGGCACAATTTTCGTTGTGCGGACATTTATTTGAAATATTTGAAACTGCTGTCTTTTTACAATACACGAAAATACCATTGGCTAGTTTCTAAAATATTGGATTACGGTGTGAAGCGGTTCAATACTGCTTCATAATATTGAACGGAATACCCACTAGACATCACTATTTTCAGTTTATCACGTGGATAATCGTTGCTGTAGGATGTGCAAGATCCAGATTTTGAATCTAGATGACAGTTTTTTGGTAAATAGCTGATTGATTTATGACATTTCGAAATTTCTTTGTCACATAATATCTGCGTATTTGAACGAAAACGCCCGCAAGGTTTGATATTTCAAATAAGTGGCTGCACAAAAACAAAAAAAATCACGGCAGGAAGTGACACAAGTTGATAAGCATGCCCAATGTCTTCGAAATAACTCTAATGCCTTCTCCCCGTTGTACCCCAGATGCCGATGTGCCCCTATGTCGGCAATGACATTTTCGTGAACGGCAAATCAAGCGGCAATTATCTACATTTGTTACAATTAATGTTTAGGGGGAACTAATATTTCAGTGAGTGGGCAGCTAACATAACTATTAATGTAGCGAGCCACCCCCTGGAATATTAGCTCCCTGTAAACATTAATTGCAACAATCGTAGATAATTGCCGCTTGATTTGCCGTTCACGAAAATGTCATTGCCGACATAGGGGCTCGTTGGTATCTGGGGTAAAACTGGGAAAAGCTACAATTAATTTATTCCGAACTTCATACGTAGAAATGATTTTTTCCCGTTTTACCCCGGATGCCCACGTGCCCCGATGTCGGAATTGATATTTTCTTGAACGGCAAACCAAGCGGCAATTATCTATGCAATTAGTTTCAGTTTTTGTAAAAAGAAGAGCCATATTCTAGGGGTGGCCCGCTATTTTGATATTCAATTTTTAAAAATACGAATTTCACGGCAAACAACGGCATAAAAACCGCAGTATTTGAGCTTGTCAGAACTAATTTTTTTATAAGTTGACTCGCTAACTTGGCAACTTAGAAATTCTAGGACTGGATTTGGAAAAATCATATTAGGAATTTGTATTGAATATTGCATGCTGTAAAATATTTTTTTAAATGCAATAAGAATTTTCAAACTACATAAATAACCAATGAAAACGTCATATGCGAGAAAGTTGTGGCTTTTTAGACATATCACATAATAAGGTATTAATATAAACAAGGAATAAATAATAATTACCAAACAACAAAAAACAGTAACTAATAACAATAACGAGCAACAAGTGAAGAAAAAACCTCAAATTATGTAGTTAAGATGCATTAGAAGAACTGAAAAAGAAAATAATTGCCACAGAAATAATTTAAAGTTGATTTTCGAAATGAAACTTGGCGCCTTTACAAATTTTTCAAGCCGAATTGTGACTTGCCGTCTTGAATTACGGATACTCTGGAGATCGTTCCTAATAGTAGTGGAAGACAAAAAAAAGAAAAACTTTGTTTTCCATAAAATTCTTATCAGTTGTACGAGGCATTAGATGAACAAGACAAAATTCAGTTAATCAATCAGTAATTACTCAAACAAATCTGTTACCAATTTTTTTATTATTTGGATAAGAACTTATCGAATCAGCGGAAAGTCATTACTATGGAATATTAATATCTTTTTATTAAGACCCATAACATCAACCAACTTCAGAAATATGTCCAAATGAACACCTAATTTATTGTCATGAAATAACTTTATATGCCGTTAATTCTGTTAGGGGTAGTGACAACAAGGCTCCAATAACTTAATAGTTCAATTATAGAAGTATACTAAGCATCTAGCTTAAAAGGGATAAAGAAGTATAGGACTCTATGGTACGGGGATGGTCGGAGATTGATTTTACAATCTTATCATACTAGCGGCTGCGGAGCAGAGCGAGCGCGCTACAAATGCGTCGCGAACACGCCGCGGCCGTGTCGCGAGAAAGTCGTGGACGGTGGCAGAAATGCAACGTTCTCGTCGCGTGTTTGTAGCATTAAAAAAATGTATTCCGAAAAGGAAACACGACTACTTTGTGATAAAGATTAGATACTAACATACGAATGTCAAGACCTACATTTTAAGAGTTGTTGCATCTGATACAAGCTGACTTAAGACATGAAGACACACATTTAAGATTATCAGTGATACCCGAAGAAATTAAACTTCGTTAATATTATTAATCGGTTAATTATAAGTATCAAAGTAAGTACCGGGATTTATGAAATTACTATTCAGAAAAAAAATTATTTTAAATTGTTTCTTCAGCTTTAATGTTCTCGTCATAGACACTGTCAGACTCTTCTCCCATGATCTTCATTTTGGCATCCATTTTATAGTCCGGATCAATTGATTTTAAGTCTTCAACCAGAGACAACGCAAAGTTATATTCGGATTTATTTTCACCACTTTTTCTGTTTTTATTCATTCTCTCGTCCTTTCTTTGCATTAACTTTGTAATTATTTTATCCTCAACATCATAACATTTTTTCTTTCTTTGCTTTTTTGCTCCCATATTAGGTAACTATTTTGAATTTCACTTATAAATAACTCTGTATCAATATCGGAATCTCCCAATGATGCCATGATGATGCGAGTGAGCACCTACGTCTCCTCACATTCATGTCTGGAGTGAGGCGTTATTCTCAGCTATTTCGTTGCGCATTCGTAACGAATTCGCTGCGATCTCGTTGCGCGTTCGTAACGAATTCGCTGCGAGTGCGCGGCTTGATCGTTGCGCGCCCACTACGCTTTGAAAATGCTCGCAATCGTCTAGTATGATAAATCCCTTACTTCCCTAGACTAGAAGTAATGTCGAAATAATTGTGCTATCCTTTTCCTGATGTACAATCTAAAAAAAAAAATTTCTTTTCGCGCTGCTATTTTCCTAATTTTAATGGATATATTAGAAGAAAATTGAATTCAAACATTGCTTATGTATTAAATCAATCAAATATTATACCGGATAGTTATTAACTCGTTTAAATATTCTTCCAATGTCAACAACTTCTTGTACATCGCCGAGTTTGAAAGTTAGTTGATTGTTTGTTCGAGAGTGAGAGGAGGACATAAACCTTAAATCAAGCAGCACAAATTTTAACAAACCGGTCGTAAATATTTTAATTATTTACGGACTTGTCTGTTTTCGTACAATAACCTTTTAATTTTTTGTTAATAATAATGTATTCCTCGCCTTTTGGCGGTTTTTATTAACAAAAGAAACAAATCTATTAAAGTTTTTTAAGAACTCAAACCACAAGAATATTTATGTGTAATTAAGTTTCTATAGAAATTTGATTCTATCACGCTATTGAATTAAATCAAGGAGTGTTTAGTTAGATAATACTTAAATCTCTTAAAAAACACAATTTTTTAGGAAATCTAATATATGAGGTGCCCATAATCAAAATCCGCCTAGTCCATTTCAAAAAATATTCGGAAAAGTAGAAAAAACCGTCACAAATAGACCAAACATAAGGAATTATTAATTTTATTACCAAAAAAATCAATTATTTTTACTTTATAGCAGAGACAATGTATGATCAAAATCCCCAAAATAGTTTCATGAATATTTAGAAAAATTAAAAATTAATATTCGTATTCTGATCCTAAGATTGGAATTTGGCGGGATTTGCAACAGAAATAAGCTTATTCTGCAAAGGGGGTTAAGCTATAAAAGCTATACTAAGTAATTTTTAGAAAAATTGCAAAGTATCATAAAATAAAATGTAATGTTTTATAAACAGTAAACAAAGTCTTTATTATTTATACTAGGTCACACAATATCTGTACCAATTTCTTTATCAACAATAATGTTTTCATCTTCTTAATTGTTGTGACCTTCTTCTTGGTTTTCCAAATTTCTATAAAATTTTAATGTCTCATGGTTTCTCCACCCTTGTCCAAAGTGCGTATGCCGACGTCATCAATTTTATGGTACATCGATCGGTAATGTTATAAACAAGTTGACTGTTTTTTAGAAATTTATGAACTATTTCAGAAATAGCTGCGGCAGGGTCAGACTTTTTTCTTGCTTGTCTAGTGGTGAGATCGTCGAAGCGCAACGCTTCATTTATTGCCATAAACCTTCTGTAGGACATGACAGTTCAAAAAATAGGACTCCCTTTGTATCCAGTGCCCAAGATTTTGTATCTTCTTTATTCGATTTGTAAATTGATGTAAAATCCCAAGAAATGCACCCCGCTCATTTTCCAATATGTCATAATAATTTCTAATATTTGCTGCACCCATTCTGTTTCTTGTTTGTTGAAGCTGTAGATTTGAAAACTTTCCAATATCTTCCATCATGTCTGAATCGAATAACAGACACCAAACATCGAGCTCTAATGTAGAATTTCCCAACTTTATCGATGCATATTGGGTAACCCTTGGTAGGTTACGTTTCAATATATTATTCAATTCCACTCTTGGAGTTGTATATTTTTTCTGGGGGACCACATGCTGGAGGAACCACTTGAGCTTGAGTTTAATCAGATTCGCTAGAGTCACTCGCGTCTTCTAACTCGCTAATATTTGGTGAGAAATCTGAGTCATCTTCAGACTTCATGAGAAAAACCTGGATCAGTTTGAGTACTTGTACCTGGACGTGGAGAATCTCGTTGTGTGACCTTAGCAGCTTCACGTGTCAACCGGGCTGAAGAATTCTCTTCTCCGCAGTCACAAAGGTCGTGATCCTCTTCATTCTCACTTTCCAGTGCGAGCACTCTTCGTATATCAGAAGAAAAGTTTGGTTAGGTTGTGGCTGTTACTACTAGATTGAATTTACATGGCCGCTAGAAGTGATCAGTGTTGCCAATACATATCGCGTTACGGGTTAAAAAAAAGATTTTTATTATTTAAATGCAGAATTTTTATGAAAGAAAAAACTTCTCTTTTACATCTGTTATTTTTTTTACTGTCCATTTCAGGGTTCAAGGGGGTTGTTCCAAGGTACATAGGTACATAGCCACATGTACCTTGGAACGCAATACAAATATTGTGTGGCCCACTCTTAAGGCACAACTTTTTTTAAAATTACGTAAAAGGACACAAATTGAAATGACCCATTGAAATTCTTGCAATAATTATTTGAAAATTTCAAAAAGATGTTTCAAGGTACAACAGTCTCCCCTATGTTATTAATTTCGTTTTGGTATTTTGATGAAACTTGCCGTATAAATAAATTATTTATCATGAATGTTCGTTACGGCAAAAATTTGATGATGTTTACACCGAAATGATCGAGATAGATCGGCATATAAGATGGTTTGGTTTTAAAAGTCGCTCGATTTTGTAAATTTTCATCCTGTTTCATCCCTGTTTTTACCGAAGCTCCCTACCATTGTCATTGAAATTTTGATTTCAATCCGTTAAATAATGAGCAACGCGTATAATGAAGACACTAGAACTATGTAATCCAAGCTCCCGTCTTGTCTTTTGAATAATATAATTAATAATTATTAGACGAACAGACAAACACATAACGAACGTTCGATAGAATAAATTTGAATAAATTACTGTATGATTCGCGAATTCCGAGCGACCGTAAAAAAATTTTGCCGCGAAAAAAAATCAATAAATTACCCCACATCCGTTTGACTTCTTGAGTGACTGAACGAGTGGAATGAGTTTTAAAAAAATTGTTCTCTCCGATTTGCAATAATTAATTAAGGCGGGATAATACGAGAGCAATGGTCCGAATACTTGACTACTTTAAACGGTGTCGGAAAACTGCACTTATCTCAGAATAAATAATCTGTTTCTTTGAAGAAGTTTGATTTTATTATCTTCATAATTTTGATGGTTTAATATCTGTTATTTATTAAAAAAGGTTGTGAGTATTAAACATTTATGCTTTTTGACATGTTTTTAATCAATAAATGTATTATTTTTTTGACATAATAGATTCTTAAATAACAACCGTCTTAGGTTTAGTCTTTAGTACTTGTTTGTGTGTATTATCAATAATCACATTCAACATATTCCAGACATTTTTCCTTAAAACCTTCTCACAAACAAACTATTTAAATAACTACACTTTAAAAGTAAGTTTCTTAAAACTTTTCTTTTTCTAGAAGCATTTATCTCAAAACTGTATAACATTTACGCAAATTGCTATTTATATTTTTTTTCTTATCATTGATGAAGCAAGTATTTATGATCAAAACAGGTTTTACTGTTTTCATATAAAGGTTATGCCACTTTGAAGCATTTTTTCCGCTTCGAAAAATGCAAAGATGAATTTTTCTGGTGTTGAATATCGATGTCCACGCACAGAAGAATCTAGTGGATAAAAGTTGTAGTGCTGCAGATCTGTCAAAAAATTAAGACCTCAATAATAAATACATATAAATAATATTAATCCCAATTCATACAACATTTTTTATTACTTATATAAATGAAGATGTTGAACATACGTAGTAGAAACAGCAGAGGTTTCCATAGCGTCAGTATCAATATTCATATTAATCAAATCAAAATTTCTAAAAATTCGGTATGACTACTTTCCAAAGGTTGGTCTTTTTCGAATTTGTAATTTAAGAACCAAATCTAACTTTTTTATTTGCTTATATTTTATTTATATAGTTAACATCGACATATTTAGCAAAAATCTTTTGATAAAAATATCGATATACTGGGTGAATGAGTTAGAAAATCCAAAATTAAACGATTGTCTTTCCAAGAACCTTATTCCACGTTTCAACTATAAATATAACTTGTCTTGAAAATACACTATCACAATTTTTTCTATATTATCGAAGAAAAAATTCTCTTTAGCTAGCAATATTTACTCGTTCTATAAATATTCTTCTGTTATCTTCCTTTTATATTTAAATCCCAAATTTATTAATACCGATAAAGAGGTATTACCAATAGAAAGATTTTCCTTCTTTTGCAGTTCTTTATTTTGGTTTTTGACAGTAATATAAATAAAAATTGAAATACCTAAATTTTATTGTTAAATATATTCTATTTTCAATACCTAAACAGCTGAAATAACGCTTTATCACCAATTTTTGCTATCGCTGTAGGCTAAATTGGAATTTCCGGAACCGTTGGTGATATTCATACTGAATACACTGTTAATACCAAGACTCACAATCACACAGTCTAACGCGCGTTTCGGTAACCAAGTTATCGTCTTCGGAGACTGAAGGTAAACTAAAACCTAATAACTTGACTTACTTGTATTATACTAAATTTTTCCACCAATAAACCTTCTCCAGCGGGAAAACCTTCACATTTATTCCTTGAGAGAGCTGTAACGGATTGGCCCTTTGTCCCTATTTAAGCCACTCTTATGTTTAGCAATTTCAATGCTTTGAAATGCATCCAACAATTTATCATTGGATACATTTTTCAACAATTTCATATTATTAATATTTATATCATGATTGTGCTCTTTAAACCGGACATTAACTGATCTCTTAGTCTGCCCAATATACTTCCCGTCACAATCACAGCAGTTAATTTAATTAATGATTTTCAATTGTTGAAAAATGTATCCAATAATAAATTTGAAATCATTGAAATTGCTAGATGTAAGAATAGCTTAAATAAGTACAAAGGGCCAATTCTCGCAAGGAGTAAATGTGAAGATTCCCGCCGAAGAGGTTTCCCGCTGGAGAAGGTTTATTGGTGGAAAAATTTAGTATAAAACAGGTAAGTCAAGATATTAGATTTCAGTTTACCTTCAGTCTCTGAAGACGATAACTTGGCTATTGAAACGCGCGTTAGACAGTGTAATTGTGAATTTTAGTGTAAACAGTGCATTCAGTATCGATGTAGACATAATTTATTACTTAATGAAAGCAAAATCATTGAATGACAATCATCAGATACCATATTATACATATTAATACATGCACTATGTGTGTAATCATAATGTTTCTCAATTTTATTTAAACTGTAAGCTGACTTCAATCTAAAAGTATTGTTTCGCATGTTTATTCACTTTCTTTGTTAATACATGTTTTATAAGATGCTGTCATTTTGGTTTCCTCGGGTACATTCTGTATTTTTAGTTTTAATCGAGTATCCGACTGAATGGTGTCGGGAAAGTTGGATTATTTTCCTCCTCCTTTTTTTTAACGAAACATACCTTTTATATGAATATTTTCAGCACAGTAGCCATTCTCTAAAATATTTAATATAAATAAAAATGTGCTTAAATAGATATGTCAATATATTCGATCAAATTTCTAACAAATTCCTGTGCTCGTTTTCCAGCGGCTACAAATACAATCAGGCACTCGATTGATTTGAAATTTAGAAATTTCTACACAGATTTACAAATTTTACAGAATTATAAACACTATTTACCACTAACAAATAGTAAAATAAACATTATAATCTGATTTAAAATCATTTCTTTCAAGAACTAATTTGACTTCATCAACTCGTAAACATTTCATAATAGAGTAAAATCTGAGGGGACGGAAAGACTTATTTTAATAAATATCAGTTGTTTACAAATTTTGAACAATTTGTAAATTTCTGTAGAATTTTCGAAGAAAATATTTAGATCTCTTTCA
Source organism: Diorhabda sublineata (assembly GCF_026230105.1). Classification (NCBI taxonomy): domain Eukaryota; kingdom Metazoa; phylum Arthropoda; class Insecta; order Coleoptera; family Chrysomelidae; genus Diorhabda; species Diorhabda sublineata. The sequence goes on from NC_079482.1 coordinate 5,306,322, forward strand.
AATAAAGTCTAAAATAGGTCGAAACGTCATAGTTTTACTTTACCACTATGAAAAAAAGACCTAATATCAAGAAAAAACATCACCGAATATATAAACTGTCTAAGATTTAAGTAGTTTTTATATGCGGAAACAAGAAGTTATTGGGTGTCAAACTAAGATTGCGCGGTTCCCTTCAACTTCAGTTGTTTGACAGCTTACAATGACATGTTGAAGAATTATTCTCCTGTGACGTTTGCCTAATCTCTCTAATAATTTACACTTTGGCAAATACAGGAATGAATGTGAAATAACCACACCGTCAATGCGCGTTACTAGAAAATGGTAGTAGGGATTAGTACGGTCCTTCAAGCACAGGTATATTTGACACTATTGTCAGTTCTATTGTGTTTGTTAGATAGTGAAGACCACTGCGCGGGTACATACTTTCATTGTTTTTACTGCATACCGAAATAAAATATATATTTTATTCTGAGGTACAGAATTTAGTATTTTTCTCGACATTCACTCCTGTATTTGCCAAACGCTTTTACGCGATCATTTTTCATTGGATTGAACTCTGTAACTGAGTACTAAGTACAGCGAAAGCAATTTTCTTTCCGACCCAAATCACCAGTATGACTAGCATCAAGGACCTACTTTAATCCAACTGACATATTACTCTCTAGTTTTCGCACATCCCCTTTTTTATGTAGTGATACTTATCGATTTTCGTTCCAGTATGGATATTTACAAAAAACAAAATTACGTTCAACTAAAATAAGTTTGTACTTAAAAAAATTTGTACGGGTGCAATTGATCATCGTCCGATATATCTGTACCCGAGATTCGCGTTCGGTTGAGACAACAATGTAAGTAGTTGGCCTTGACTTTAACGAGAACGACCGTAGCACACTACGATCTCGGTAAAACATTGCGGATAATAATATAATTTCGCATAAACAAACCACATACGAATTGAAAAATGGCGGCAACTCGTTCCAGTCATTTGTGATTTTACTCATTTAGCAGTCGGATACTTGGAAATTTTTTTTACGATTGTTAAATAGAACTGACGTGTGAACATGCCTTCAATATGATCTTTTTTTTTTGTTACTTTATCTGATTTTTGATTGAATAGTCCATTATTATAAAACTATTCTATACTGCAAGTGTTAATTATTAGAATATTTTTGATTTCAAAATTATTCTGACTGGATTGAAAATACTAAGTCATTATTGCCCTAATTTTTACCCAACAGGAATGGCATGGAATAACCTGAAAAGCTGAAATTAAACAGTTTTCTTTCACTTAAAATTGAGGAATCTCAAACCTTCGTAATATTTTAATAGAAATAGTAATAAAACAAAGTAACTTACAAACTACATAGTACATTGCAAATCCCCATGACCTAATAGTAATAGCAATATCGAAGAGAGAAATGGAAAAAGTTTTTAGTAAATTTGTGGCCAAAGTAAAAAATTTGCGCTTGCAAATAAATGGAAAATACATCGAGATGCCCTCTTAAGTCACATACAAAAGCATAAATACGAAAAGGTTAAAAGCTAGAGAAGAATATAGAAGAAAATGGAGTAGAAAATAACATTCTGTACTAAGTTCAAAAAACTTCTCAAGGGCACTTAAAATATAATGAGAATAAACTGGAAATATCCTGAGGGAAATATATAGCGATGTAATAATGGCCGAACATATCTGGAGAAGACGTTCAAACAGAGATAGATGATGTAAAAGAAACGTGAAATAACACAAATATTTCGAGCACAAAGAGCCAGATTGTTACAGCAGAGAATTGTCAAAATGGTGTTGGAGGGAAATGAAGGAGATAAAAGATTAAGAGGCCGGCCAAGGAAAAAAATACTACAAGAAGTGGAAGGATATCGATGAGGTAGGATGGATTGAGTGGAGAGAAGTAACAGGACTGAAAAAAGACGAGAATAGTGGAGGAAAGTAAAACCAAGAATCTAGAAAACCTGTAAAGCTGAATTTGAAAATTTAATAATAATCTTTAACTGAATTAGATTTCAATAAATCCTAGGCTTTAACCTTTTCAGTTCGAATGGGTTATATATGTCGCAGCGGGGTAAGATTCTAAAAATGAGCCGTTTTCCAACAAGGAGTTGATGGAGTTGACTGAAAGTTCGAGGTCTGGCTATTAAATAACAAGACTGGTTACGAAAAAGGGTTTTACTATAAAATTTATGCTACATTCGAATGCTCCATTCAATATACTCCCTTCCCCTCGCCATACATCTTTCCATACGTTTTTTCCATTGATCTAAGCAGTGCTGGTGATGGCCTCTAGGAGATCTGCCGTTTTCTGCTTTACTGCTTCCATCGACTCTCAAACCGGGTCCCTTTCAAAGCAGATCTGTTTCTAACCTTTCAAGGAAATCTGAGCAGACCCGTTGACGCGAGAGCTTTTGGTCAGGAGTCAGATTTTCTGGCACCAACTTCTCACAGATTTTTGTTATGTGTAATTCCTCGTGTAAAATTTTTCTTTATAGACGTTAACACGCACAATTTGGTTGATTTTGTTTGTTTTTTCCGTGACCTGGGCGCTGGTCATCTTCAGTGCTCTCTTGGCCCTCACTAAAGCGCTTACACCTCTCAAAAATACGTGTACGAGAAAGAGAATTGTCCCCATAAGCCTCTTGCAACAATTTATAGCACTCAGTTTGAGTTTTTTTCAATTTAACGACAAATTTGAGATTGATACGTTGCTCCTGTTTTTCGTCACAAATGATTTGTGAAAAGTGCCAAAGAAATTTGAACTCCATGAAAATTTGTCGTCCACTGATAGTTCATCAAAATCATCCAAAGGAAATCACAATACATCAATTCCAAATATCACTATGATAAAGTTGAATCAATGGATAGTTGTACACAACAATTTTTTTCTAGATTTCATATCCCAGCCGAGGAACTTAGTACAGTTCTGGCAAATCTTAATAAGTCAACTTTCGTGATTAATTTTTCTTCTAACTGTTACATAAAAGCTTTTTTTGTGGATCGCTGAAAAAACCAACAAAAGTTTGAAGATTTTACAATCCGAGAAAAAATATATCGAGAAAACCTATCAGTACGAAATAATGATAATACTAGTGTGTTTTTTTCATTATGTCATTAAATGAAGTGCTTGCACAACATCATCCAGATCCAGAACAAAAATCCAGATGGCTCTCACAAAATTTATCATATAAAATAAGTGCTTTAGTGTTTGCAGCACACTTTTCTTGCAGCAAGAAGTGAAGGTACTTTTCAAAGTAACAATGAAGCTATGTCTAGGTTCAAAAGAAGAAATAACCATCAAAAATGGCTTCCCTATACGACTTGAACCCATATTTCGGTAGAAATCGAAGTACAACTCTAAGAGAAGATGTTGCCCTAAAGTGAGCAGGCACCATTCGGGAGATTGATGTCTCATTAATGAATTACCTTTTGCAATAGTTGATATATCAATAAAATTAAAAGGAAAAAACATACCAAAGTTCGTGCAATCTTGGTATGACAAAAGTACTTTCTAATTTTCATAGAATGAAATGACTGAAGTGGAAAGAATAGTCAAAGATGGTTACCAAGTAGATATTCCTTGCCTCAAGATAGTTGATATGGACAGATTTACTACCATGTGGTGACAATTGTGGTTAATTCTTGGATCATATATATATGGACGGACGGCAAGTAAATTAATAGAAAGAGTTTTTTGGATTATGGTATATGGTAGACCATCATCTTCAAGATCCAGATTTATGAATATAGGGAATCGTTCACCTATGAAAAAGCTCGTTGTACTTAGAAGAAGCGAGAAAAAAAAACTAAAACAATTTGTACGGCTTATGATGAACCACTATGCAAAATTATTCGCGTTATTAGAATAATAAGTACGAAAGGGATGTATATATGTCCAATACCCAGTGGGACAAGTAAAGTTCCAAAAATACCCCCTATATTAAACAAAATTGAATTATTCAATATATTTTCAGTTCTTTTTTGTCCATCTGAATAGCCTAGAAAAACTGTTACTTAAATAAACAAATTGGTAATGAAAGAATTAAATTGTGATTTTCGGAAACCGATTAGAAAAGATGGATAAAAACCTATTTGCACAATTGTTTCACATTGCATTGCCTTTATTGGATCAATAAATTCATGTTTATTCACATTTTTATTTTATTGGCCAAATAAATAGCTTGAGAATTGCCTTGAGTTCATACGATCTAAATTTTGAAAAAATTACTGCACTTACTCCCCTGCAAACTATAGTGTGAATTTTCCTACTACAAGGAATGGTGGACATGATTTTGGTAATGGGTGAATGTGTCAAATATTTCCAAACAAATACATTGCAAAACACCATTAACTGATGAAAATGAAAGTACGAAGGATAAACGCAACTGTGAGACATATTTAACGTGGCACCACTGTACAGAAAATTCTTGAAAAACATTAAATTCATCCTTCTCATCATCTCATTCACCTCAATCAAATGTTACTTAACTGTGATTTTCAAAGGAGAGTACATTATATGAAAGGACCCAATTTAAAATCTATCATCAAAGGGACTTTTTTGATTTGGTGCTTTCTGTAGATGATTCTAATTTTCATGAAAAAACATTTTTTTATATAAATCTATAATGTAACCCATATGCTACGTCATATGTGCAGGAATAATTTTAGACACCTTTCTTTTCTACTTACTTTAATTAATTTTCTATTGAACACAAAACAAATATTTCACAATACACAATAATTGCATACAATAAAGCTTTTTGATATCGAGATTGCTGTCGATCCAAATCTTATCGTCGTTATTAACTTTAATTTGTAAACATAATCAAAACATTTTTTTATATATTGAATGTGCAACTGCAACATTGAAAATACTTTCGGCAGGCGTCAATAACGAAGCACACTAATAATTTTCCGCAATAAGTTGTGTGCAACTGCAAACTTATTACCAGATATTTTAGTTTGGATACCTTTCATTTCTGCTTACTTTGATTAATTTTCTTTTGAACACAAAACAAATATTTCACAATAAACAATGATAGCATACAATAAAGCTTTTTGATATCGAGATTGCTGTCGATCCAAATCTTATCGTCGTTATTAACTTTAATTTGTAAACATAATCAAAACATTTTTTTATATATTGAATGTGCAACTGCAACATTGAAAATACTTTCGGCAGGCGTCAATAACGAAGCACACTAATAATTTTCCGCAATAAGTTGTGTGCAACTGCAAACTTATTACCAGATATTTTAGTTTGGATACCTTTCATTTCTGCTTACTTTGATTAATTTTCTTTTGAACACAAAACAAATATTTCACAATAAACAATGATAGCATACAATAAAGCTTTTTGATATCGAGATTGCTGTCGATCTAAATCTTATCGTCGTTATTAACTTTAATTTGTAAACATAATCAAAACATTTTTTTATATATTGAATGTGCAACTGCAACATTGAAAATACTTTCGGCAGGCGTCAATAACGAAGCACACTAATAATTTTCCGCAATAAGTTGTGTGCAACTGCAAACTTATTACCCCATATTTTACTGTGGCATTAAAAATAATGGCGAATTCGCCAGTTCTTTGGCTAAACTACCTCGATTCCAATGATATAATCGATTTAAGAATAATATTTATGTTCATTACTCTATATGTATACCGCAAACGGATAAGAACTTATAAATAAGAAACTCGCGGGAAATTGTTCGTGTCACTATTATGTCTGGTGGTTTTTCTTTTTTATTGCGGCTTTGTCTGATCTGGAATCGTCGATAATGTCCCTTAAGGCGCCACATGCAAGCGCCCGTCCTCGCTGAATACTTCATAAATAATTCAAAAAGGGGTTCTACGTCATTCATCACCACTTAGGGTAACAACTTAAGACATAGTGGGGTCGACTATACGACTTACACCCATTATTAAATTTGAAGTATTATTAAAATAAAAGTGCGACAAAATTCTGGAGGTTAATGCCCACTCGACATAATGATGAATCTGTATTATAACAAAATTTTCTTTGTCCACCTTTTTTTTGAGGAAGAATGGAGTTTTTCTATCAAGTTAGAATTTCCACTAGCACTGAACCAACACCAACAATTTCACTGTTCAATAACCAAGTTATCATCTTCAGAAAACTGACAATTTACCTTTAATCTCTGAAGACGATAACTTGGTTATTGAAACGTAGTGTTCAAATTTCATACAATCACAAAAGTACGAACCACAGGTGTTTTTTCAATATTCCTGTTACATTATAAAAGGGTAAAATTAGTAATTCTGGAGGTGCTTTGGCCCTCCTAAACCAGTTCTTATAAGATACGAAGGCAATTCTGTATATTTTGAGGTACCACGAAACTAGAGAAGTTACAACTGCAGGTTTAAATGCCATTGTCTTTGAGTAGTAAGCTCTGACTGCAGTTAAATTGCTTCTATCACTTAGTAAATAGTAGTACATTCGATTTCACATCGAAATATGAATTTGTGGGCTGCTATTATTTCAAGGTCTATCAACAAAGTGTATTTCGTGATGAAATTTCTTCACGAACTGTGCTTGGTGCTCGTGCTTAGTGATGCCCATGTTGGTAGACCTTATTCTTCTTCATTTACTGTTTGAAACATTCAGCGAGTCAGACCGATCGAAGAAGATCCAAGATACAACTACATAGCGATTGAGGAAACTTCAACAGTTAAATCAATTGCGTGAGAAACATCAGAACTGTTAAATAATAATAGACATCGTATTCTTTTTAGAATGATGGAACATACTTATCATTTTATGAAATTCCTGCCCGCCAGGAGAGCCGCGAATCGGTTCACGAAAATTGTAATGATAATGATGTACTGAAACAACTCAAAACGTGATTTTGAGTCATAAATCAACTTATAAACCATGTACAGATCTTTTAGAAATATTCCGTATACTTAACAAGAAATTAGACATTTTGAAATTATTCCATGAATGAAATGAATGAATGAGAAATGAATCCAAGTTTAATGAGTTTTTGTATTGAAATTTTCGAATAATCTTTTACTCAAATAATAATTGTTTATCCTTCCGGTTATCCTTACAAGATTTCTTTGTTTAATAATGATAAAAATATTCAAAAAAATTTAAATACAGGGTGTTTCAAAAAGAGGTGATCCCGTCTCTAGGATAGATAAAAAACTGAAAAATATTTGGGGTTTGCTTTCTTTGAAGAATAAAACAATTATACACATTTTTCACGATTTTGCCAGAGCTACTGGCAATATTGTATTTAAATTCTATTAGAATATGTTTTGGAAGCTGATACATCCAATGAATTTGTTTTTATGACTGACTTTCGTACAGGACGCTAGTTACATGGTTCGTACCAAGTAGTATTGAACATAACTTGTTCAATATTCGATTTATTAAGCAAAATATCAAGTGAACATCATTTAATTTGAAACCAAAAAGGTACTCTTGATAAAACTCGATACTGTGTACTGTTTTCGGAATATTTTGATTTGAAAATTATGAAGTAATAACCGATGCTGGTATAAAGTATTGATAAAGTTGGACAGTGTTGCCACAATTTAAAAGCTGAATGTAAAAATTGAACTAGAAAATGTACTAGATTGTACCAACTTCAAACAAATTTAATAAAATTATAGAAAGATGTATAAACATAAGTTTGAATTAAATTTTTTTTTCCAAAAATGTTATAGACTGAGTCAATTATTATTTTAAGGATGAAAAATTTATATAAATTTTACCGATAAAATTAGCAATGCAGTACAAAAATCTCACGATCGAAATATAAATCAACTTGGCTCTGTTTTCTAATTATTGTTACAATCTATTACAATTTCTAGCTTATTTTATCAAACGAAAATATAAAATAACTTTATATTTGCGAACGCAGGGAAATTGTATCAGAAAAAGGAAAAATACACTAAAATGTACTAAAATTGTACAATTGTACTAGCTCTGGCAACACTGAAGTTGGAGGCCTTAGTATGAAACAAACATCAATTTGATGATCATGTATTGCGATTCTGGTACTCAAACTATTTCATACCAATGCCCCCGATAGCGGAGTACTCATAAACATTTAACTTTGAATTTTACATGGCAATAGCATTTTCTCTGATCTTACCATGGATAACTGTCACGCATTGATAGTTATGGCGTTGAGTCAATAATAATTACATTTCTGAAACCTTGTTATTTGTTAAATTAGATATTGTTAATCAAAAATAAAACTGTAATGAAGACAACTTACCAAGTAAAAATACATTTAGAGCCATTGAACGACGTTGTGGAGAAACTGGGAACGTGAGACCTAAAAAAAAACTGGTAGGCCAAGAACAACAAGAACCATTAATAAAGAAAATATGATTTTAAATTAAGTTGATCAAAACGAGAGGAATGTGGCAAGACAAAAAAATACGTCTTCTTCAAGTACTTGGAGAAGTAGTAGTAGAGAACGAAAAACATATTTAAACTATCTATAGGCACTAATCATCGCTAGAAGAAATCAATACAATAGAACAGCCATAATTACAGGCTCCATCAACTCAATAAAAACCATTCAACAACTTTTTCCCAAACACCCCATTAAAAGGTATCCTTATTAAAACAAAATTACACCTTATCCACCAATCCAAGGTGTCTTCTTCTTACTTCTTGTATGGTAGGTTTAAAACCTCTTTCTTCTTCATTTTCAGCCTCCTGTATCCAGATTGTCACACCAATACTTCCCTGCCTGTTAGCGATTCATCCGTTTTCGTTTTAGTACCCAGTCAATTACATTTTCTACCTTGCACGTATTTCTTATGTTTTCACTTCTATTTTGGGTCATAACAGCCAAAGATTAAGTTTACGTAAAGTCTGTATAACCTTTTTTATTTTCTTCTACTTCTTACTTCTTCTTTTTTATATATTTTTCGTGATAAATTGTCTTGATTTTATATCTCCTTTTTATGAAAATCAACTCAAAATAACATGTGAAAATTGACGTTTCCACCTATTTCGGTTTTGATTAAAATATTTTGATAATATTCCAGGTATTTGTTATTATTACTGTTACATTCATTTTCAGCCACACCCTTCATTTCAATTGAAAGAACATAATATAAAACCAAATGTATATTATTTAAGAATAGACAAATACTATAAGGAGAATTAATGTTTTTAACATCCGTAAAAGGACGTAAAATGATTTACGAAAACAATTATTTTCCGTCACATAAACTCAATGCAATAATTTCACATAATTGGTTAGAACTAAACGTGTTGCTGCAATTTAAACAGGCTATTTAAAATATTCCACATCAACTCGATAGTACTGAAATATACAATACATCTAATTAAAGCTTTACATGTTTCAAATTGTAATAACGATAATTATGTTCTGGTATGAATTTAGAACAAACTTACTTCCACTAAAAATTGCAGTACTGAAACGATTTGTATGCTGTAAAAACTTCATATCAACAAATTATATTTTAATACTGCACAGACCCACTTGACCAAATTCGTCCCTTCTAGAATATATCCATTGAGGCTAAAACTTCCTTTCCTCTGATAGGTGGTTTGTTCTAGCCCTCCTTACTACTCCCATGGGCTTATTGGAAGTTTGTGGTTATCCTCTACTTCCCTTTCTCCATTTTACTTCTTTTTATTTGGTGTTTTAACGTTCTCATGGGTTGTGGCTTTTTGCAGCCTTCAAGGCCACTTGATTCAATATTTTGTGCCCGGTTTAACAATGATAATAAAACTAAGTAAGTAACGACTTGTGAAAAAGTGGTCACTGTCAATAAATATCTACAGTTGCCTTGGTATTGGAGCCTGATGGATAGATTGGTTGTTAAGCTAAAAGTAACTAGATTTCTCCCTAGAATTGCAACATGCACGCAGTAAAAATGACACCAAACCGATGATGTTGCAAGTGCAAGATCTTGCATGAAACAATCAGCTGAACTTATGTCATGAGGCCTTTAGATAGAGCAAATTCTTAATCGGATTATTACGATTGAAGCAAAACGAATGAATAGGTGATTCCTTCATTTTCTCACCTTCATTTTCTTTGCTCTTCATAATCGGTCCTAGTCCAGTTTTTTTCTCGGTTCTGGATGCCTGACTGGTGTAATCCTTAATAATTTGTATATTACACACTTGACAAAATTCGTCCTTCCAGAATGTATTATGTATTTTTGAGGCAAGAACTTCTGCTCCTCTGATGGGGTTGTCAGTCATCTTCTACTTTTCTTTATATACTCCACACTTTTTTATTTGACGTTTTAACGTTTTCATTAAATGCGGCTTTTGTAGCCTTTAGAATGGACAGCTTCTCCGCCGGCTTATGCAAGATTTGAATTATCTATGAATCAACAGACCATCTACTAGGTGATTAGGTACTTCATTATTTCCTCTTATCTTTGTTGACTCTTCACTGTTTGAGCTGGTCCAGTCTTTTCTTCGACTTTGGATGCATAATCCGTCAGCCTCCCCTATTGAATATTGAAATAGGTCGTCGACTCTTCGAATATTCTTTTGCCGATGTCGTCCATAATCTCTTTAATCCAACTCTGTGTAGATCTGATAGGTCATAATGGTTCTTCACTTCCGGTGGCAGAATTAGGATTTGAATTTCGAATTAAGCGGAAGGGCGGAAAAGGGGTAGCGTTGGTATCGCCATTAGTGCTTGATATTTAGTTGCGATGTCGCAGTGGGCGGGTGAACAACGTGCGTTTGCAATCGAAGCGTATTTCAAAGCCAATGATTGCTCGTCGAAGATTTTATTCACGTTACAATATTCGACGGTTACGTAATGCTCCAAGTGAAGATTTGATTCTATCATGGGTGCGAAGGTTCCGAGCAACAAGTTCTGTAGAACACAACCCACGACCGGTACCCAGCAGGACGTCGAGAACGAATGAGTTTGCGCGTCAGTTTGTTCGCAAGAGAGCGGCTACCCTGGGACTTCCCAAAACTGTAGTGCACAAAATATTAAAGAAGGATGTTAAATTTCATCCATTTAAAATTGAAATTGTGCAAGCGCTTAAGCCTAATGATCAGAATATGCGTAAAAAATTCTGTGAGACAATCTTGGAGCGATTTCGCACAGTGAACACTATATTTTGGTGTGATGAAGCCCATTTACATTTGAATGGAAGTGTAAACAAGCAAAACAGTCGTTATTGGTCCCATAAAAAACAAACCCTCCGCTTAAAACATCAACAGCCACTTCACAGTACCAAAGTGACGGTTTGGTGTGCGTTGTCGAGCAGGGGAATAATTGGACCCTATTTTTTTGAAAATCGTCAAGTGCAAGCAATTCCCGTAGACGGTGTTGCTTATAGGCGATTGCTTTACAACTATCTATTTCTAACATTGAAAGAACATCCTGCCTTCACTTCACAGACATGATTTCAGCAAGATAACGCCACGCCAGATACTGCTAGAAAACCATCGACCTGCTTCATGATTTCTTCCCTAGCAAATTGATAAGCCGTTTCGGTGATATCTCTTGGCCACCCAGGTCACCGGATCTTACGCCCATGGACTTTTTTATGGGGGAGGGAGGTATCTCAAAAGTAAAGTGTATGAAACAAGCCCGGCGACAATCTCTGAACTGAAAGAAAATATCGTTCGCGAAGTCAATGGCATCTCGGCGGCATTTCTCCAGCGAGTGACAAGAAATACAGAAGCTAGGTTCCAAGAATGTGTCAGAAGTAGCGGCCAACATTTGGACGATGTAATTTTTAAAAAATAAAACCCGCATTCGTCTACCTCATATTGATTAACACTGGATGTTCATATGTTCTGTAGTTTTTTTGTTATATAGATTTTAAATCCTAATGTTGCCACCGGTCACCATGTACTAACTTCAACCAAGTATTCAGGTGGACTTTGAGTTTGTTTTGAAGACTTTTGGTAATTTATCTTGTAATTACGATAAAAATAGCCCTGTTGAGGTAAAGCCTAGTAATTATTTTCAAAAAAAAGATCTTCTTTGGATGAGTTCTCTTAACTTCCTCATCTTGTCTACTAGGTAGTCGAGGTGGTCTTTGGTTAGGTTTGGTCCAGGGTAACTCCCAAATATCTGATCTTAGCAGTTTCTTATCCCGCTATGTCAACGTTGTCTTCTTGTTTTTTTTTAAGAAAACGGTTCGGGTATTATCTGAGTTAATGCAGATTTTCAACGTTGTACTTCAGGTCATGAGTTACCGGTTAAAACCGTCTGGTTTTTTTTTTGTATACTCATTGAAAAGACGTATAAACATGTTTTCAGTGCTCCACTCCATGTTTAATTTGTAAATTTCTCACTATAATAATATATTTACTCACCAACTAGAGAATTTTTAAAATAAAATGTATTGAATACTTTCAAGATTCAGAAAAAACGTCGTAAATGAAACTATACAATGTAGATTCAATGCACCGTAGGAAACTAGTTTGAATTTAAGTGAAAAATTGATGATTGTCTAGCACCCAAAGTGAAACAGTCTGGAAAAAAATAAAGTGACAATATATGACATAATTAAGTTGTACTGGAGGACAATCTAAATTGAAATGAGAAGAGGATCCGAAAACACATAAAGACTGCAAACTATCTGAAACTCCTCTTCTGGTACGAGTTCGTTCAAAAAGCCAAGCTAGGCTGCAAGCAACTACAAGAGGGATAGAAACGCCAGAATAATCGCAGGCGAGAAGAATTCATAATGCAGATATGAAGACCAAGCGGGGTTCAATATGATCCTTCAATTGAATATCATAATCATCCTTTGATTGTCATTGGCCCAATGAATAAAAAATGTCACTACCCATTTAGAATTTTACGATGGGCCCAGCTTAGACCCACACTTGGGCCAAGTATGTACAACTCTGGCACTAGCTTCGAAGCCGTTATTGGCTCAGACTTGATGGACCAATAACTCTGGGATGATTACAATGTCCCTCGCTTGGTTTGCAAGCCTAGACAAGGCCTGGTTGCCTAGATAAACCCAAGACTGATCTGCATCCCTGGGCCAGGCTGGCTGCTTTTAAAAATAGGTTTTTAATATATTGTTAATAAAATTATAGATTTATGACAAATTTCTATTAATGGACTCTACTAATTAATGTACATAAAAATATTAGTTAAATAATTAAACATATAAAGAAATGATTTTTTATTTTTATATTTTATTTTATGCCTAAAAGAATTTTATTCGTAAAAAATTATTACTTTTAATGTCAGGATATCTATTATGGATAAGATATTAGAACAAAACTTTATTTATTCAGAGTTCTGCCAAGCCTAGCTGACTATAGAATGGCCGAGGTCGGATTACCCAGAGTTCAGCCAAGCTTAGGTGAATATGGAATGGCCGAGATAAGATTACATAGAGTTCGGCCAAGCTCGGCTGACTGTAGAATCGCCGGGGTTAAGTTACCCAGACTTGGGCCATTATCGGATTGCCAAGGCCGGGTTTCCCAGCATTGGTCCAAGCTAAGCCCCGTCTTTCAAGTCTGGGGGCTCCTACATGGGTATTGCAATGCTCTCGATTGGAAAAATGAAACTGTTAAATGTGCTGTTCCAGGGATAAAGTTTCACTTCTATTACTTGGTGAACCAGGAGAGCCTTTAAAAACGTTATTGTTAAGTGTTACCGAAGAATAAAAGCAAATTTCAAACAAAATAAGAAAGTATAACTCTTGCTTTCAAATGGCATCAAATGGAGTTGATAAAGAGATAAAAATGCCCGGTTTTTCACCAACTTTTACTGTTCAAGGGCAGATATATCATGGTCTACAGAAGTCAGGTCTAACTTCCCAGCCCCATGGGATGACAATTAATTTGAATGATGAAGTTAAATATTGGAAATGTATTTGTCCGTGTAAGTAGGGGTCGAAGAGACTTCTATATCAACACGAAACTACCAAAAAGGGCCAAAAGAGTTTATTATTTTTTTACCGCGTTTTTATTATTTTCGAAATGCATCTTATGGATCTGTGGTTGTTTTTCTATCCGAAAAGCACTTTAAACGGGTATATTATTTTACTGTTTAGACTAAAATTTTAAATAACACTTTCTATTGTTCATAGAACAACAAAATTTGTTGATATTCTGGCTTTGTTGTTCACCTCTGTGGAAGTTTGAAAGAAAATTAACAGATGTCGCTCACTTCGTAATTGTCGCGAATAAATCTATTTGAATTTTTGAGATTAGGTGTCATTTTTTGGTTAGGTGCTATTCATCATGATTCCAATTATTCCCACTGAACTTTCGTTGCAATTCAAAACATTTTAAAGCAAAAGGGTAGATATTACAGGTATCGGGAATGCATCCCCGAGCCTCTCATCGTTAATTATAGGTAGCCTGTTTGCCTGTGTGTCTAATATCCGAAATTTACCCATATTTGCATTTAATGGAAAAATTTATAGTCTACAAAAATGTCTTGGATGCATTTATATCTTTTGAAATTGTTAAAATTCAATATTATTTATTTTTGTTAAAGAGAAATATGTTTTAACGTTTGTTGTTATATATTTTAATAAAGTTTTAAGTTTTTGAAACTTCATGGTATGTTGTAATTTTTGAAAATTGATAATTCCAGCCAAGCAATAATATATAGTTATCATATTGATTGATTTATCTCTATTGTAATGATGTCTGATACTATAATGACTTCAATGCCAGAGAAGCCGCGGGTAAAAGTTAGCATGCAATATATCCAGCCACACACATCGCTGCTTCGTCAGACGCACCCAATCACCTCACACAGATTCCCTCAGCTCAATCCAAAATCATCAAAAAATTCACACCACAAATTCCTCGGCAATCAAAACTATGCAGAAGCTACAATATATACAAGATGATAAACAAAAAAAAAAACTTAAAAAGTAGCTCGTATTTTTTAATTACCGTGGCGTGGTGGATCACCATAAATACGAGGATATATTGAAAAATTCTTACCTACTACTATAGAACCAAACAAAATTTAAATGTAAAAATATTTGATTACTCAACATATTCTCCTCTTAATTGGATACATTCATTACAGCGAACTTACAACGTCTCTAGACCTTTAAAAAAATGAAAGAGATGATAATCGGACGGAGCCAAATCTGGTGAATAAGGGAGGTGTTCTAGTAATTCAAACCCTAAATCACGAATTTTTTGAATGGCAACATGAGATTTGTGTGCAGGGGCGTTGTCCTGCGAAAACAAAACACCTTTGGATAGCTTTCCGCGTCTTTTCTGTTTAATTTTTCCCGTAGAATGGTCAGTAATATCGAATAGTAATCTCCAATTATTGTTCTACCCTTATCCAAAAAATCAATCATGATTACTCCATGGCAATCTCAAAAAACTGAAGCAAGAACTTTTCCAGTAGATTTTTGGACACGAAACTTCGTAGGTCTTGAAGAACCAGATTGTCGCCATTTGACGTCAAACTTTAAGGTGACACTTCTAATAAGTTATTGTTCGTTGCTATGGCAACGCAATATTTTGTTTATGCAGTTTAGGCTAACTAAATATCAATACATCCTCGTATATGTGACATAATAAAGTTAAGGACAATCTAAATGAAGGTGAGAAGAGGATTCGAAAATACATAAAGACAGCATACTAAAGCAGTAGTTAGAAGTTGAATAGTAGCATATTCTTTGAAATTTTTACTTGTCCAAAGATATTTTTCCAAAAAATTATTAAAAATTAGATATATGCGGAAAGGTCGCGAAGTAAATTGATAATATACTAAATATATTGTTAATAAACTGAGATGGTGCTTAACATAAATTGTATTAAAAATAAATATTGCGGTATAGTGAAGTTTTTCGTTGTGGATTTAATTTTTTGGTGGAATATTCAAGACACACTTAACTCGGTCACTCAAGATCGAGTAAATGCGATACAAGTTTCGTAATATTTTAACATTTCGCGAAAACTATTTTAAATGGCACTAGCGTTGATTTGTTTAGATACGGAATATATACGAGATGTGTCTAAAAAGTTGTGAATACTATAAGAAAAAAAAAACAAAACAAAAGATAAAAATAAATTATCGTTAATAGCCTTCAAAATAATCGCTATTGTATACAACACATTTTTGGTAACGTTCATTAAACTTCTAAAACTATTAGATAGTGCTTCGGAATCGATTACAGAACGGATGTCACACGATCTTCGTGCGAAGAAACTTTATGAGGTCCGAAAGTGCCAGGTCGGGGGAGTAAAGTGGATGATCAATAACAGTTACGTCAAAAATTGTGGTTGAACACCCCGGACGCATCGTAGAAACATGAAAAATCGGTAATAATTGAAGAAGACCAACAACTTATGGTTTTTTGTTTGTTTGTCATCTTGTATATATTGTTTAGTTTTCATTGCCAATTTTTGAAGAGTTTGAAATGAGCTGAGGAAATCTGTATGAGGTGATTGGGTGCGTCTGACGAAGCAGCGAGTGTGTAGCGTGAAATATTGCATAAGTAGATGGGGTTGAGCAGATATTAATAGGTTGGTGTTATAATAACGATACCATCTTTAGATTTGGATGCATCTGTGTAAATATGTACAGTAAGTAAGTAAGTTTTTGTATTTGTGGAGTATGTCACTAAAGTGTCCTTTGAATGGCGTATGGTTAGTACATTCGCTTAATTTGTGGGATAATTTCGCTTTAGATTCATAAACCAACGTCTTGCCACCAGTTATGATGAATTTAAGGCACTTAGCTACGTTGTTAAGTATCTTTTGACTACTTATTTTTATAAAATATCAAGATCTTGTTCAAATAATGTCAAACTGTGCGTGCAAAATGCGATGGAGCTCCGTCTTGATGGTAGTAAATAGATCGATCTATCTCATTTGGATGATTAACATCAGGAAAAAGTCTTGTAATGTAGGCATTAAGAAACCTCACCATTAACTATTCCCTCAAAAAAATAATTTTATTGTTATAGATAACAGCCTAAACACTCACTTTTTTAAGATATTGAGTTTGAGCCTCACACATGCAATGAGTATTTTCTCTACGCCAATATCTACAATTCTGTTTGTTAACTGTTCCGTTTGAATGAAACGTCCCTTTATCAGAAAAAAACGTACACAAATATTTTAACAGAAAACAATAATAAACAATGAAGATATGTACCATTATATGGTGCTTTATTTTTATATCCTTAGATAAAGCTGTCTGTTCCCAAAAATCAGCAGTACTCCACTAACATACTTGCATTCCACTTCCTTGAAAATATCTGCTTTATCTTCACGATTTCTTGATGGAACCGTCCTCCTCATCGGAGACTGCTCTTAAATTACAGGAAGGAAGTCCAGGTGCGAGTGAAGGAAGTGTAGTAAGTCGCTATGAGCGACATAATCATCAATTTTGTAGTTTTTACACACGTTTTGGAAAAGTTTTCTAATTTGGGCACTCACAAAAACTTCAGTTTTCAAAAATTTCTCTCGTAGAGGTCAGTTCCGTATGGTGTATCTTCTAAGGCATCGCAAAGTTTCTATTTATAATCAGGATAACTAATTTTATCAAAGATTCGGCTGATATTTTCGTACCTTTCCTCCGTGTCAACAGATTATTGCTACTGGAATTGATGGTAAGTCATAACTATTTGCCATTAGGACAACGTTTAAGCATGTTTTCGACGAAAATGTGTATTTGGCTTTTTGCCGAACAGAGGATTAAAATCCCTTTCCAGCAAGGTGCTACACTACCCCCTTTTTTATTTCAAATTTTCGAGGGGGTACAAGAGGGGAATGATATTTTCATACTGTTCCCAGCGGGTATAAAATAGTGGAATCACCACAAAATATCTTGTATTATCCAGTCAGTATAAAGACCATCAAGAAGATAACAATCAAAATTATTGATCAGAACGGTGATTTGGTGAATTTTCAAAAAAAAAGAACTAACAATTACGTTACAAATTCGGAAAGCATAATGGTGTTACAATTTTTTCATTCGTATTCTGCAAAAAACTATAAAAGGTTAGTAAATAAAGACGTAAAGGTTAGTGCACCTTCCATAACCAAAGAAAACATACGCTTTGTAAAAACGTTTGGAATCAAAGTATTAGTATAATGGAAATATTACTGATGAACATTTCAATGATACGACTGTTGAGAAATGACAGTTCCATACATATCAACCGTACATTCCTGGATTAATTACAATAATGAGATTCGAATACCAATTCACGATTTAGATGCTTTAACTCTTCCATCGAGTAGTTACTTGTATGTTGAAGGAAAATTGGTGAGGAGTTCGAGGGCTCCAAAAAAATTGAAACTTATTAATAACGCCACCGCTTTCCTGTTCCGCGAGATACGTTACGCGCTAAATGGAGTCATCATTGACTAAGAAATGTGGGTCTTCTTTCTACGATGAAAAACTATTTGTCGTTCGGTGAAAATGAGAGTATTTTGTTTCAAAATGCTGGTTGGTTTCCGAAGGATGCTGCATACCGTTGCGCACAGTATCTGGTTTCTTTGAAGATTTTGGGAAAATTATTATGAATATGAAGCAGGAATTGGAAGATATTTGCGCAGGGAATGATATTGATACTGAAAAGAGTAATGATGATACTGAACAACCCAAAATTGAAATAACGAAAATTCATTGGTGCGTACCTCATATTAAACCAAGTATAGAACAAGAATTACGCATGCATAAGATTGTTCATAATATTAAGGATCTACCGATAAAATTCCGTTCATGGCAAATAATCCTATCATCACCTCCTTCTAAACGTCATACTTGGTGTCTTAACACTAGTACCAATATAGAAACAGCTGTTCATGTTATAATGAATTGTTAAATTCTGAACAATACCTGCATGCGTCCCATGCATAAACCATACCATAACAACGAATAATAACTTATTAGAAGTGTCAGTGTCAAGTTTGACGTCAAAAAAGTAAACCAGAGTTACGCAATAAATTAAAAGAAAAAAGATGTCCACCGAAAGTGTAAGAATCGAAAAATTGGAGTATCGAGCCATCATCGAGTACCTGTATTTAAAAGGGTTAAGAGGTAAGCAGATTTACGAAGATATGCTTAATACCTTTGGTGATCAATGTCTTTCGTATGCGACCGAGAAAAATTGGACTGCAGGCTTCGAAAGAAGTAAATTTTCCTTTTAAGATGATGACCGATCGGGAAGGCCAGTTTCTGTGTCAGTCCCCGAAAATATCGATGCAGTTTATGACATGATTTTATAAGACCGTCGAATTGGGCTAAAACGGATATCTGAAGCACTGAATATTTCATATGAACGTGTTCATCATATTGCTGCAAAATGGATCCCCAAATGTTTGAATGTTGACCAAAAGTGTGCAAGGGTAAAAGCATTGCGTTCGATCTGTGCTCGATTTGAAAACGATGTAGACTTCTTAAACCGAATTGTTACTATGAATGAGACTTTGGTACACACTGGTACGATTCAGAAACAAAGCAACAATCCATGGAATGGCTACACTCTGGTTCTCCAAGACCTAAAATCTGCTGGAAACGTTCTTGCTTCAGTTTTTTGGGATTGCCATGGAGTAATCATGATTGATTTTGTGGATATGGGTAGAATAATAATTGGAGATTACTATTCGATATTACTGACCACTCTACGGGCAAAGATTGAAGAGAAAAGACGCGGAAAGCTATCCAAAGGTGATTTGTTTTTGCTGTACAACGCCCCTGCACACAAATCTCATGTTGCCATGCTAAAAATTCGTGATTTAGGGTTTGAATTACTAGAACACCCCCCTTATTCACCAGGTTTGGCTCCGTCCGACTATCATCTCTTTCCTCAACTGAAATAGAAAGTTTAAAAGGTCGCTCCAACAAGGAGATAATGAAAGCTGAGGAGGTTTTTTTTGAAAGGTCTAGAAACGTTGCAGTTTTGCTGTAATGAATGTATCCAATTAAGAGGAGAATATGTTGAGTAATAAAATGTTTTGACATTGAAATTTTGTTTGGTTCTATAGTAGTAGGCTAAGAATTTTTCAATATATCCTCGTATATAGTGATTTATTTTTAGATTTTTCTATTTTTACACGAAAGCAATTTAAAAACTGGTTACCACTAGTTCATATTGACTGCTCCCGACAAAAAGAAGTTATACAATCAGGAAGTATTGCTCTAAGAAAAGAATTTGAAACAAATACTAATACAACTGCTGATACATCCGCTTATTGCTTAATATTACATGAAAACGAATTCAATATTATAATGCAATGTTTAAAATTGTTAAGCAGTTATAATGCGCATGTCCCGATTTCTCTTTAAAACTACGGGTAAATCAATTTTACCCTTACTCCAATATAATTTGTTTATATAAGTGGATGTTGGAGCAATATCACCAAAAGTTTTACAAAAGTTAAGAAACCTCGAGATATGATTTTAGTAGTGGATGTTCAAGGTTTCATAAAAGAAAATTGTCAATTAATAATAAAAATCGACCTATTTCAGTTTTTTTCCAAAGAGTACATAATAAGGCTAAAATTGAATTTATTCCATACATGCATTGTATATGGGGTGTTGAGAACCTCTGCTATCTTTTGGATGCCGACGCAACAAATTTCGACTACCATTCCCTCAACTTTTTTGACGATATAAACGTTAACAAGGTGGATGAACTGGCATCAGGCAAGTTTTTGATGATTTCGTTGAAAGCTTTGTGCCACCAAAAGACTTCTTTCCAACTATTCTGTTAGGTTAGCCCCGACTATTGAAAACCAAACTTTGAAACAACATTTTGCCTAATTTTTTTTCGTAATCAATATTGCAATTGCAAGTTAAACTTTCCGCATCGTAAGCAAACATCTGATAAACACGCACTAATTGAGTTATGGTACTGACGAATATCAAAAAAATTGCACCAGTCCGGGTCAAATTTGATCGATCAATATTTTTAATTATAAAACTATTAATTTTTGTTACAAATTATATCAACTCCAGCTGAGAACTAGTCCCTAAATCTGTTTATTGCACAAAATACTAATCTCGAGTCCGTCTCTGTCGACTGACCGCTACTTCATGTACTACGCACATTATACCTTTTTAGAAATCCCTTCGACTTTTTCTAAAATCGGCATTTGTTCTTAAAATTTACGACTCTCCCAAAAATTCGTCAATTCTTTTATAACCCTAAAAGCCGGTATTGTACAAGTCTCGTTCCAAGAACCTATTCACATCCTCAGTACGACTTCGGTCATCTGGCATCGTGTGGAGAATTTTTTTTTGTTCGGTTGCGTCATGTATCTCCTAAAAATGTTGTTCTATATAGTTGATGCTTGAATTTGATGCCATGTGTTTAGCATATATGTGTTTCTGTTCATTATAAAACGTTGCAAAAAAATTGTTTGACGCTTCGAGAAACTTACCAAATCTGTGTGTGTAACTAGAGAGATGTTGTGAGTGTTTGCATGGGGTTTTTGACTCATAATTTCTATAAGAATCGTCGTTATAACAATATGGAAATTACTATTTTGTTACTATTATCAAGGATTTACCAATATTTTTATATAAAATTAGGTGAGTTTTTCAATTTCATTTATTTCAATGGCGAATAGCAAATTTTCAAATATATTTCAATCACTACTATAGTTCTTCCAATATCAATTGCAGATTATAAAAACTTGTATAAAAACCCTTACCGACAATTTTGTTTGATCTACCATGTAAATTGGACGGCTTTATACGCAGTTATTTGGACAGATGGACTTAATTTCAGTCCTATTTGGAAAAAAAATCCTAATTATACCTCGTCAATTTGACACAACTGAATATTAAATTATAAAACGTAAATAGACGAGTAAAATGTACCTGCCTGTAAGGGCGTTCGGTTTAAACTGGGTACCAGACGTGAACTGGGCCCTTTTTGTACCCTATTCGTTTTTTCTGGAAAACGAAATTTCAAAGCAAACACCATAAAGAAAAATAAATTCTTTGAAAATAAAATAAAAGGAAAAAAAAACATTTCAATTGCAAAGTATCTTTATAAATAATCATGGTAGTCGGAATCGTTAGAACTAGAATCAGCATTTATTTGAATGTTAGTTAAAAGCTCTTTTTTTAAACATTCGAATATATTTAAAATGATCGCTGCGGTTTTATATCTAAATATTTATTATTAAATTCATACCAGTCTTCATTCTCACACTAACGAAATTTATGAATGAAATAAATCTCACCAAACGAATCTCCTGGTCAGGTCGCAGACTGTCTCTGGCAGGAATATTTCGAAGACATTGTGTACATACGCCTTCCGACAGCTTCGGCCAATAGAAATACATTTATGTTTACGATGTTTCCATTTGTAAACATTATAGATGATGAGTCCACGTGGACTGACGGTTTGTTAGATGTTTACCGAATTTTATACGGGGAGTAAACATTATTTTTCATTTCTTAATTTGGTATGAGTGCCATGCGTATTTATGAAATATTGATTGTTGTGAACCCTCATCAACGTCCAGTTTTTTTCTGACCTCATATTGGTGTATTTTTTTTAATAACTTCATTTAGGCGTTTGCATTCAACTATGTTTCATTAATTTATATATGTTTGTTAATCTAAAACATGCCACGGAAGGGTTCAACAACCCCAACAGTTTTTGTTATATATGTGGAGAATTAATTTCTACATATCAACGTCGAAATTTCACATTATTAATTGAATATATCCTGTGAGGAATCAAGATAAATCCTGGGCTTCACATAAACGTTGTGTAACTTCTGTGAGACTATCACACTATCCAGTATCCAGTATCCAAATTTGTCTTCGGGAAACAGATCCATCCTTTATAGTAATCAAGACTCTACTCCAGAACTTGTTCTAAGTCACCGCGATAAGGGATTGAAAGATGGTGAACCGAGTCGTGAATCGTACTTATTGACACAAAGTGATGTAAACGATTTACTCAGTACGTAATTTGAATCTGTCTAAAAATTAGTACTTTTGGGGTGTAAACTTTTCCATATTCGACTTTTCTAAAGCAGGTGATTTTGTTAATTCTAATAACGTTCCGGTTTTGAAGAATTTATTAAATTTTGATCATAATCCAAATCACTGACGATTGTTTATTCATTTCTCAACAATAGTTTGAAAGCAGTGTTGCATCAAAACAAAAATAAACTTCCTGCGGTGCTGACTGCTCTTGATTTTGATATGAAAACAAGGAAATTTCTTTTTTTAAAAATTGAGTGCAGTAAACACGTATAAAAATTTTTTTTTGCTTGAGCTAGAGCTTGATCACACAAGATTCATTTGCGAACAGGAAAGTAGGGACAGAAAAAATCACAATACAAAGCAAGGGCGTACCAGAATCTATACTAGGGGGGACAGGTTGTAACATTTTATCATAAAACACTTGATTTATAATTCCCGTTTCAGTCTAGTCCTAAATTGCCGATGAACGCTCGTCAAACACAACCTATTCAATCTATCTTCTACTATTGTACTACTCAGCCAGGTCTTTACCCTTCGAAGGGTACTAAAAGTTCATTCAACAGTAGCCGTGGTGGATAGAGCACTTAAAATGAGGGGTGTATGCCTAGTTTCAGGGGAAAAATATTAGCCTCGATCGTTTGTATTTTCAGCTGCCACCCCTCTTTCCTTGTTGGGTACTCCAATGATACAAAGAAAGTGTACCCAAGCGTAAATCACTCTTTCCAGGCCATAAAGAGGTAAAAAATGATCCTGTATTAGTGATGATGACATTCTTTTACCACCGTTGCACATAAAGCTCGAACTGTTGAAAATTATGGTGAAAACTATGTCTAAAGATGGCAGTGGATTTGTATATCTGAAAGAGAAATTCCCCAAACTCAGCGAGGCAAAAATGAACATAGGAATATTTGTAGATCCAAAAAATATTTATGCTCGACTGTCAATTGGATTTATTTCTGGCAAATTTCGATGCTGTGAGTGTCGAAACAAGCGAGAGGTTTCATCAAGACAATTCCTTAATGGATAAATGCAGATGTTAGCAGATTATTATTGAAGAATCTTCCAGAAGCCAAATATTCACGAAAATCATGAGTAGGAAACCGGACGTGCCAATTTTTTTCATTCACATATTTGGTGAATATATTAACAATCTGATATAAATTTTCTTGTGATAAAAAAGTCAAAACTCCGTTAACCAGTGCTATTAGCCTCTAAACCTAAGTTAATATACATAGTAAAAATACAGGGTATAAAGAATCATCCCTTGATGTAATAATTAAATCTTGTCCCCCTACGTAATCTATGAAAGGCGAGGTCATGGCCAACTTTTACAACGCCTGTTTGTGATACAGAAAGACGAGACGCACGTCCAAACAATGCATTCCATTATTTAATTGAAATATAAATTGCACCTGAGAGGTCAACCACTGTCTACTTTTGTTTACTGCTCGAAGGTGTTCGTATATGTAAACGTACAGCAAATAATGTTAAACTCATACTGATAACGATCTCTCAGTAATTGAATTTAACCGAGTAATGAAAAGTACTATAACGATCTCGCATTGGCGTCTCTTTTATTAATTGAAAAACATGAACAAGAATGGAATGCTCTTCTTATTCATTTGTACAATTTTTAATTATTCTTTACTAAACTATACTATACTAAACACTAATTTATTTAAATACACCTGTACGTTTACTTTCCACTATCGAAATATGTTCACAATTGCTTACTCACTCCTACTGTTAGAGACTCTTTATATACTTCTTCACTTTCCAGAATCTTCGATTTTCTAGAAATCTGTACTTTATCGTAAACAAATAAAAAGGTCTTCTTAAAAAGTTTCTCTATTAAAACAAATGTACGTAGGCAACAAATAAATAAACAAATTCAAAGAATGTTATTTCGTTGTTAAATATGTGATCATAGATAGTTATTAATTCATAGAGTTTATAATTTTTCTATGTATACGAAAATTTGAAAGATTTTCGATAGATGGCGTTTGCATTAATACTTGAGTCAACACCACTTAAGTCTATTACTCTCAAGCAAAAATCAGTAACTCTTCAAATAAGAAGGGGTGAGATTTCAATTTTTTATCAAAAATTAAAACAAACCTTATATTTCAACACATAATATCCTCAAATTCATAGAATGTTATCTTGTTAGGAAGGATAGTTTGTTTAAAAGTACTCGGCGCTTCCGATTAACGTTTTAGAACAAGACCTGCTTCACGGTTTATATCAATACATGAGTTTGTAACAGTAGTAGATTATCAGACGAACGATAATGTAGGTAATAACTCACGCAGATAAGGTTTACTGTAGTTATTCAAGTCATTTATAACCTTCATTTTCGTAAATTGAATAGAACCACGATCTTCATGCTATCTTAGTAAGCGTGTCTTCTCTAATATTTTCTTAATAGTTTCATAGTTCAGCAATTTTCTCATTTATTTCTGTTCTGTTTCAACTGAACCGAAAATATTCATCTCAAAAATTCTCACTAAGAGTGGATGTACTTAAAGATCTAGAAGTGAACCGTATAGTAATAAACTGGATTATAACAATGCTAAAAAGCAAAATAATAATAAAAGCACACAATACTAGGAAAAGAACTATTAGAGGAACGCTACAAGGAGAACTGATATCACAATTATTATAATAATAGTGATTTAAAAGATTCTAGAAACTCTAGAAGAAAGAACAACCAAAAAATTGCGTATACTGTCGATGTAATCATTTCGGAAGAGGTTCACAAACAATCAGCGACATTCTGAAAAAGGTATTAGAAGATATCACCTTGTGCGGAAAATAAAACTGAATTGGAGTTAACTTTAAAAAACGAACTACTTTTGTTCACCAGAAAATATAATATACCAACAATGAATGTACAAGAACTTTGCTTATAAACATAAACCAATCTTTCACGGAAAAAGGATGTGGAGGAAACGATGAAAAATGAATAATCGCTTCCTATATCTCGTGGAAGATGTTTGGAGAAAATAGGAACTTCAAAAAAAGGTAGTAAATTGGTTGTATACGTAAATCTTAAGGTGTAAAATAATCCATATCTCAGTAGTTTGGTACGAATCTATGAGCGAAGAAACAAACAAAAATAATCTTACGAAAGTGCAGATAATAGTAGCACTGGAGCGAAGCACACTCTTGTAACTTTGCATTAACCTCTGCTGGATACCCGGACATTATGAAGTGGAAGGGAATTCCAATGCAGATGGAGTTGCTATAGATGGAACGAGAGAAGAGAATGCCGAAAAAACAACAACACTACTATTGATGTCATTGTTGAAAAATGTTAACACACTAATTAGAGTCCAACATCAGGGTATATGGTCAAACAGATATCCAGAGGGATTTGAGCAAGGATAAATGAAGAGAAAATAAAAAATAAAAAGAGTTTCACGAATAAATCAATCCAGAACACCATTAAAACGATCACTAGACATCTCATTATTAATATAAGAGTCCAGAAATGGAGAGTGACAACAGACAACTAATGCAAAGTGTAACGAACAAGAAGATACTATCGAGCATCTACTCGGTGCCCTTGTGGGGACGACATACTAGATTGCAGAATTAGGCATAGAAAAAAACCCATAAAAATATTATGTAATTGACAATCGACTGAATTATTATGAGATCAACTATCTTTCCTCCTCAGGTGTATTAAAAATAAGCAAAATAAACCCTGGTCCACTAAAGGTTTACGTATATCTGCAAAGAACATGCGATCTTTATCTCACTTGAAGAAATTCTCGGATAGTGTCTTTTTCAAAAATTACGCCAAACTATACCGAAAAATTCATCATAAGAGAATAAAAGCTGCCAAAAGTATTTATTACAATAGGAGCGAATCTTCAAACTTCAAAAGCGAGCTGTTAAGATATTTATTCGGACTAAACTGCAAGGACTTCTTTAAAAGATTAAAAATTCTGAATCTTCCTTCCTTATACATCTTTGAATCCTTTGCACGGCTATCCCTTTAGGAATGCGGATACCTACTCCACGTTCAGAATTAGTTAAGGGCTCAATATTTTACAATGCAAAAAAATGCACAATCACTTACCAATTGAAATCAAATCGATATCAACTTTTCCCGCATTCCGCAATAATTTGAGGACAAATTTACTGGAAACTGCCTTCTACTCTGTAAACGATTTCTATCATAATATTTATTTTAGACATACTGCATACTGGTTTAATTTTGCTATGGACTTACATACTAATTATTACCTATTACTATTACCTATAATTTTGTTTCCTTCTGTATATTGGAATTTTATTGTGTTTGTATCTTTATTTAGTTATTTTTATGTTTGTTTTTTAGTTTTTACAAGCTTTTGTCCACAAATTTTGTCTCTCTCTCTATCTCTCTCCCTTTTTTCGCCAGATATATCTGATCAAGAGCTTCGTTTATTAGCAAGTTGTTCTAACGTTAAAGCGTTTATCTTCTACTACATGTTTTTTTGATTGACGTTTAAAAAACACACATAATTTTTAATAATTATATTATTTATAATGAGTTTGTTTAGCTTGGAGTATAAATTGATAAATACTTTTTTATGTTCGTACGAAGTTTGAACTCCATAACACAATTAGTGTGTTTTTGTCAGCTGCTTGTTTACGATAAGTTTTTTGTCATTATCCCATGTAAAACAAGTGTAGAAACGAATTAAAATTTTGTGTTTCCGATGGAATTACGGATACGAAACGTTACAGATGTATTTTGAGGGGTCCTCTTTATCGAGAACACCGGTATTTGAACGGCTCAAAGCATTTAGTGAAGGTTTTATAGTCGTCTAAATATTACTTCGTGAGAGTCGCCCATCCAACGCTGTTAACGACAATAAAGGCTCAAAACAGACGGAGCGTTTTGTGCCGACTCGGCGGAAAAGCGGCTCAAAACACGCGCGTCTCCGCACCTGCTGACTGACAAAGTTAAAAAATCACAGACGTGTGCTGTTGTCTAATTGTGCTCGAAATATCTGAATGATTCAAGAAAAATGCAGATTTTCCACATTGTATAGGAGCGATCGATGGAAAACATATCAGATTGATAAAACCGGCCAATAGCGGCTCTATGTTCTTTAGTTATAAACAGTATATTTCAATGGTGCTTTTTGCAATGTGTGATAGCAGTTATTTATTTACATTTGTTGATATTGGCTCATATGGAAAATCTAGTGACTCTAGAATTTTTAAAAATTCCACACTGTATGAAAAAATGATAAATGGCACACTGAACATACCCGCAGCAGCGCCCATCGAAGGAGATTTGATAGACTATCCATTTGTAATCGTAGGCGATGAAGCCTTTCCTCTCTCTGAAAATTTACTTAGACTCTACGGTGGATCAAATTTATCTTTTGAAAAAAGGATTTTTAACTATAGATTGTCAAGGGCCCGAAGATATGTTGAATGCACATTTGGTTTAATGGCTAATAAATGGAGAATGCTGATTGTTTCTGAATAAAAGTTTCCGTTACCTCTTCCCAAAAACGTTTTTTTATTATTTTGTTGGAATACTCATCTGAACGCATATCCCAAATCGCATGTCTTATATGAACCTCATTAATAAATCGGACAATGTCCAAATTTTCCATTGTTTTTGTGATCTGGCAACCCTAAGACTCTCAAAAATTAAAAAACGCAACAAAAACGCTCGTCGTCTGTTTCACCACATACGCGAGCACGTACTGATGTGCCGACTAGAATCGTAAAAACGCTTTCGTCGCACGGCACTCAACAGGGTACGCCCGGCGGCCGCCTCGGCCGCCGTATCGACGTTGCACCGTCTATTTTATGTAACAAAAGTGTCGTAACAGAACCGCCGAAGCGGCAGCCGACTCGGCACAAAACGCTCCATCTGTTTTAAGCCTAACATCAACAAAATTTGAAGAAATGGACATTTATTGGATATAAGAAGCTCTCAATGTCTTATGAATCGATATTTTGGATAAAACATGTCAATAGTGGACTCGTACCAAAATACCAGAATCTTTAGCAAAAACAACGTCTGTTTATTAGAACACTCTCACCAAATACTTATTTTATATCCATTATTTTCCTCGATAATATTTTTTGATACCCCTACAAATAACCCATATAACGAAGTTTGTTGTACACTCTGTATATTTCGATATCAAACCTGTCGACATACCGCTGGTGGAATATCTCGCTTCCATTTACTAATAAGAAAAACGAGACGTCCTGTATTATATATCACGCTAAATACCAAGGGGAGAAATGTCGAGAGTGTAGATCTTGAATTAGTAAGTCGGAATTTAAAAGGAAACGCGGTTGCCAGATTTAATATTTTAAGATACTATAATAAAATTTTAAAGTTTGTAAATAATTCAAACATTAATAATATTGTTATACAAACAGTCGCCGTTGAATCAATCATATTTTAATAATGAAAATTCCCAAAATAAATTTTTTATGTATATTACTTATTTCAGTTTTTTTGTGTAGCTCAAGTAATTCGAAAAAAGTGATTTCGTCATCTTAATTTTCTATTGGCTTTCCAAAATATTCAATTTTCTTTGTAACATTTAATCCACACATGTATTTAAATTTTCCTTGAATTGAATAGAAATTTTCAGTTTTCACTGTAACTTATAATTCACTCGTGAAATTAATTTTTTTACACAAAACCTATTAACAAAAAAATAACCAAACAAAACAAAATAAAAATGTACAAAACCCTAGTAGTAATCACATATGCGATGGAAGCAACAGTAATCAACAAAAATGAAGAAGAAGAGAGAGAAAGATGATGAGAACTATAACAGGTCCAAACATAATAAAGGAGGGAGAAAAGAGAACAAAGAAAAGCGTAGAAATAGAGTTAGAGAAGGAAAATGTAGTGAGATATATAAAAGTACAAACACTCAACTGAGCTGGTTATATAATGAGAGGAAAATCAACTGAAATGATCAAAAGAATAACGCAATTGATCCCATTGTGACCAAGGAGAAGGAGCAGGCCGAGAAAAACTTGGAGACACGAAATAGAGGAGGACATAAGAGCACTCAATATAGAAAACTGGAGAGCAAAATGCCGGAACCGAAAAGAATGGAAACTAATAACAAAAGCAGCCAAAACAAACGACAAACTATAAAGAAAATAAAAATAGAAAACGAGGAGTAATCCACCTCAAAAAAAAGTATTTTAAAGCTCTAAAAGTGATAGCCATAAACCAAAGGATTGAAAGGCTTGATGATGATGATGATGATGATGATGATGAATACTTTTTACATAATTTTGGTAAATCAAATTCATTTGTCTACAAATTAAAAAAAACTTCTTGGTCAAAATCTAATGATGTGTCATACTCTACACACTTCAATCGGTAATCTAAAAATTCTTCAATTAGAAAGAAAAATGTTACAATTGGCAACTGCGCGTTTAAAAGGCGGGAATAGTGAATGTCTGTTGACACCAGGTGCAACCCTACCGAGCAAGGTGTAAAATGTTTTCGAATATGTTCTTTTTTCTATATTCAATACTGATAATAAAATGACGTGGTTGCATACAGTTTACTTTACAGTTTAAATATTTTGTGAAGTAAATAAAGAATATGGGTGTGATATCAAAATAATAAATAGAAACCTTTATTGATAATGGTACCTTGAAATTTTATTATACGATTTGTAATTGCCATTTACGAATATGATGATGTGTGAAAAACGACGGACAGAAATCATAAAAATTAAATTATTGTTACAAAAATTGATACAGAGGAAAATACGATATTAACGTTAAACGTACTACCAATTTTTTAATTCTGGCGCCTCTCATCTCCCACACAAACATAAGTAATTTTATTATTTTGATATGCTGCGACCTACTTTTATTACTAAATTGCTACCATGTTTTTTAGATCAAACGTTTCAGTATTTCATATAGATGAAAATTAACTTTTTCTCCGTTCAAACATTATTAGTTTCCGCCTCTGCTACATTTATAATTTGGTCCAAAAACCAAAAAGGCTTCAACTCCATTATCAGCCTAAGATTAGTATCAATATAGCAGAGACTCCTTCATTTAAAGACAGCAGTAGAAAATCAGTTTTTCAAAATATAAATTGAGCAGTATCAAAACAAGAGAAAATACTTCTGCTTTTAATACATTAATAGGAAATCAGAGCCTTTTTAGAATGGAAATCTATCAGTATAAAAACTAGAGAGAGGCTTCTTTGTTTGAAAAACAGCAATAGAAATTCAGTGCCTTTTTAGAATCGAAATCTATCAGTATCAAAACGAGAGAGGGACTTCTTTGTTTGAAAAACAGCAATAGAAATTCAGTGCCTTTTTAGAATCGAAATCTATCAGTATAAAAACTAGAGAGGGACTTCTTTGTTTGAAAAACAGCAATAGAAATTCAGTGCCTTTTTAGAATCGAAATCTATCAGTATAAAAACTAGAGAGGGACTTCTTAGTTGGAAACACAGCAATAGAAATTCAGTGCCTTTTTAGAATCGAAATCTATCAGTATAAAAACTAGAGAGGGACTTCTTTGTTTGAAAAACAGCAATAGAAATTCAGTGCCTTTTTAGAATCGAAATCTATCAGTATAAAAACTAGAGAGGGACTTCTTTGTTTGAAAAACAGCAATAGAAATTCAGTGCCTTTTTAGAATCGAAATCTATCAGTATAAAAACTAGAGAGGGACTTCTTTGTTTGAAAAACAGCAATAGAAATTCAGTGCCTTTTTAGAATCGAAATCTATCAGTATAAAAACTAGAGAGGGACTTCTTTGTTTGAAAAACAGCAATAGAAATTCAGTGCCTTTTTAGAATCGAAATCTATCAGTATAAAAACTAGAGAGGGACTTCTTTGTTTGAAAAACAGCAATAGAAATTCAGTGCCTTTTTAGAATCGAAATCTATCAGTATAAATACTAGAGAGGGACTTCTTTGTTTGAAAAACAGTAATAGAAATTCAGTGCCTTTTTAGAATCGAAATCTATCAGTATAAAAACTAGAGAGGGACTTCTTTGTTTGAAAAACAGCAATAGAAATTCAGTGCCTTTTTAGAATCGAAATCTATCAGTATAAAAACTAGAGAGGGACTTCTTTGTTTGAAAAACAGCAATAGAAATTCAGTGCCTTTTTAGAATCGAAATCTATCAGTATAAAAACTAGAGAGGGACTTCTTTGTTTGAAAAACAGCAATAGAAATTCAGTGCCTTTTTAGAATCGAAATCTATCAGTATAAAAACTAGAGAGGGACTTCTTTGTTTGAAAAACAGCAATAGAAATTCAGTGCCTTTTTAGAATCGAAATCTATCAGTATAAAAACTAGAGAGGGACTTCTTTGTTTGAAAAACAGCAATAGAAATTCAGTGCCTTTTTAGAATCGAAATCTATCAGTATAAAAACTAGAGAGGGACTTCTTTGTTTGAAAAACAGCAATAGAAATTCAGTGCCTTTTTAGAATCGAAATCTATCAGTATAAATACTAGAGAGGGACTTCTTTGTTTGAAAAACAGCAATAGAAATTCAGTGCCTTTTTAGAATCGAAATCTATCAGTATAAAAACTAGAGAGGGACTTCTTTGTTTGAAAAACAGCAATAGAAATTCAGTGCCTTTTTAGAATCGAAATCTATCAGTATAAAAACTAGAGAGGGACTTCTTTGTTTGAAAAACAGCAATAGAAATTCAGTGCCTTTTTAGAATCGAAATCTATCAGTATAAAAACTAGAGAGGGACTTCTTTGTTTGAAAAACAGTAATAGAAATTCAGTGCCTTTTTAGAATCGAAATCTATCAGTATAAAAACTAGAGAGGGACTTCTTTGTTTGAAAAACAGCAATAGAAATTCAGTGCCTTTTTAGAATCGAAATCTATCAGTATAAAAACTAGAGAGGGACTTCTTTGTTTGAAAAACAGCAATAGAAATTCAGTGCCTTTTTAGAATCGAAATCTATCAGTATAAATACTAGAGAGGGACTTCTTTGTTTGAAAAACAGTAATAGAAATTCAGTGCCTTTTTAGAATCGAAATCTATCAGTATAAAAACTAGAGAGGGACTTCTTTGTTTGAAAAACAGTAATAGAAATTCAGTGCCTTTTTAGAATCGAAATCTATCAGTATAAAAACTAGAGAGGGACTTCTTTGTTTGAAAAACAGCAATAGAAATTCAGTGCCTTTTTAGAATCGAAATCTATCAGTATAAAAACTAGAGAGGGACTTCTTAGTTGGAAACACAGCAATAGAAATTCAGTGCCTTTTTAGAATCGAAATCTATCAGTATAAAAACTAGAGAGGGACTTCTTTGTTTGAAAAACAGCAATAGAAATTCAGTGCCTTTTTAGAATCGAAATCTATCAGTATAAAAACTAGAGAGGGACTTCTTTGTTTGAAAAACAGCAATAGAAATTCAGTGCCTTTTTAGAATCGAAATCTATCAGTATCAAAACGAGAGAGGGACTTCTTTGTTTGAAAAACAGCAATAGAAATTCAGTGCCTTTTTAGAATCGAAATCTATCAGTATAAATACTAGAGAGGGACTTCTTTGTTTGAAAAACAGCAATAGAAATTCAGTGCCTTTTTAGAATCGAAATCTATCAGTATAAAAACTAGAGAGGGACTTCTTTGTTTGAAAAACAGCAATAGAAATTCAGTGCCTTTTTAGAATCGAAATCTATCAGTATAAATACTAGAGAGGGACTTCTTTGTTTGAAAAACAGTAATAGAAATTCAGTGCCTTTTTAGAATCGAAATCTATCAGTATAAAAACTAGAGAGGGACTTCTTTGTTTGAAAAACAGCAATAGAAATTCAGTGCCTTTTTAGAATCGAAATCTATCAGTATAAAAACTAGAGAGGGACTTCTTTGTTTGAAAAACAGCAATAGAAATTCAGTGCCTTTTTAGAATCGAAATCTATCAGTATAAAAACTAGAGAGGGACTTCTTTGTTTGAAAAACAGCAATAGAAATTCAGTGCCTTTTTAGAATCGAAATCTATCAGTATAAATACTAGAGAGGGACTTCTTTGTTTGAAAAACAGTAATAGAAATTCAGTGCCTTTTTAGAATCGAAATCTATCAGTATAAATACTAGAGAGGGACTTCTTTGTTTGAAAAACAGCAATAGAAATTCAGTGCCTTTTTAGAATCGAAATCTATCAGTATAAAAACTAGAGAGGGACTTCTTTGTTTGAAAAACAGCAATAGAAATTCAGTGCCTTTTTAGAATCGAAATCTATCAGTATAAAAACTAGAGAGGGACTTCTTTGTTTGAAAAACAGCAATAGAAATTCAGTGCCTTTTTAGAATCGAAATCTATCAGTATAAAAACTAGAGAGGGACTTCTTAGTTGGAAACACAGCAATAGAAATTCAGTGCCTTTTTAGAATCGAAATCTATCAGTATAAAAACTAGAGAGGGACTTCTTTGTTTGAAAAACAGCAATAGAAATTCAGTGCCTTTTTAGAATCGAAATCTATCAGTATAAAAACTAGAGAGGGACTTCTTTGTTTGAAAAACAGCAATAGAAATTCAGTGCCTTTTTAGAATCGAAATCTATCAGTATAAAAACTAGAGAGGGACTTCTTTGTTTGAAAAACAGCAATAGAAATTCAGTGCCTTTTTAGAATCGAAATCTATCAGTATAAAAACTAGAGAGGGACTTCTTTGTTTGAAAAACAGCAATAGAAATTCAGTGCCTTTTTAGAATCGAAATCTATCAGTATAAAAACTAGAGAGGGACTTCTTTGTTTGAAAAACAGCAATAGAAATTCAGTGCCTTTTTAGAATCGAAATCTATCAGTATAAAAACTAGAGAGGGACTTCTTAGTTGGAAACACAGCAATAGAAATTCAGTGCCTTTTTAGAATCGAAATCTATCAGTATAAAAACTAGAGAGGGACTTCTTAGTTGGAAACACAGCAATAGAAATTCAGTGCCTTTTTAGAATCGAAATCTATCAGTATAAAAACTAGAGAGGGACTTCTTTGTTTGAAAAACAGCAATAGAAATTCAGTGCCTTTTTAGAATCGAAATCTATCAGTATAAAAACTAGAGAGGGACTTCTTTGTTTGAAAAACAGCAATAGAAATTCAGTGCCTTTTTAGAATCGAAATCTATCAGTATAAAAACTAGAGAGGGACTTCTTTGTTTGAAAAACAGCAATAGAAATTCAGTGCCTTTTTAGAATCGAAATCTATCAGTATAAAAACTAGAGAGGGACTTCTTTGTTTGAAAAACAGCAATAGAAATTCAGTGCCTTTTTAGAATCGAAATCTATCAGTATAAATACTAGAGAGGGACTTCTTTGTTTGAAAAACAGTAATAGAAATTCAGTGCCTTTTTAGAATCGAAATCTATCAGTATAAAAACTAGAGAGGGACTTCTTTGTTTGAAAAACAGCAATAGAAATTCAGTGCCTTTTTAGAATCGAAATCTATCAGTATAAAAACTAGAGAGGGACTTCTTTGTTTGAAAAACAGCAATAGAAATTCAGTGCCTTTTTAGAATCGAAATTTATCAGTATAAAAACTAGAGAGGGACTTCTTTGTTTGAAAAACAGCAATAGAAATTCAGTGCCTTTTTAGAATCGAAATCTATCAGTATCAAAACGAGAGAGGGTCTTCTTTGTTTGAAAAACAGCAATAGAAATTCAGTGCCTTTTTAGAATCGAAATCTATCAGTATCAAAACGAGAGAGGGTCTTCTTTGTTTGAAAAACAGCAATAGAAATTCAGTGCCTTTTTAGAATCGAAATCTATCAGTATCAAAACGAGAGAGGGACTTCTTTGTTTGAAAAACAGCAATAGAAATTCAGTGCCTTTTTAGAATCGAAATCTATCAGTATAAAAACTAGAGAGGGACTTCTTTGTTTGAAAAACAGCAATAGAAATTCAGTGCCTTTTTAAAATCGAAATCTATCAGTATAAAAACTAGAGAGGGACTTCTTAGTTGGAAACACAGCAATAGTAATTCAGTGCCTTTTTAGAATGGAAATCTATCAGTATCAAAACGAGAGAGGGACTTCTTTGTTTGAAAAACAGCAATAGAAATTCAGTGCCTTTTTAGAATCGAAATCTATCAGTATAAAAACGAGAGAGGGACTTCTTTGTTTGAAAAACAGCAATAGAAATTCAGTGCCTTTTTAGAATCGAAATCTATCAGTATCAAAACGAGAGAGGGACTTCTTTGTTTGAAAATTAGCAATAGAAATTCAGTGCCTTTTTAGAATCGAAATCTATCAGTATAAAAACTAGAGAGGGACTTCTTTGTTTGAAAAACAGCAATAGAAATTCAGTGCCTTTTTAGAATCGAAATCTATCAGTATCAAAACGAGAGAGGGTCTTCTTTGTTTGAAAAACAGCAATAGAAATTCAGTGCCTTTTTAGAATCGAAATCTATCAGTATAAAAACGAGAGAGGGACTTCTTTGTTTGAAAAACAGCAATAGAAATTCAGTGCCTTTTTAGAATCGAAATCTATCAGTATCAAAACGAGAGAGGGACTTCTTTGTTTGAAAAACAGCAATAGAAATTCAGTGCCTTTTTAGAATCGAAATCTATCAGTATAAAAACTAGAGAGGGACTTCTTTGTTTGAAAAACAGCAATAGAAATTCAGTGCCTTTTTAGAATCGAAATCTATCAGTATCAAAACGAGAGAGGGTCTTCTTTGTTTGAAAAACAGCAATAGAAATTCAGTGCCTTTTTAGAATCGAAATCTATCAGTATCAAAACGAGAGAGGGACTTCTTTGTTTGAAAAACAGCAATAGAAATTCAGTGCCTTTTTAGAATCGAAATCTATCAGTATAAAAACTAGAGAGGGACTTCTTTGTTTGAAAAACAGCAATAGAAATTCAGTGCCTTTTTAGAATCGAAATCTATCAGTATCAAAACGAGAGAGGGTCTTCTTTGTTTGAAAAACAGCAATAGAAATTCAGTGCCTTTTTAGAATCGAAATCTATCAGTATCAAAACGAGAGAGGGTCTTCTTTGTTTGAAAAACAGCAATAGAAATTCAGTGCCTTTTTAGAATCGAAATCTATCAGTATCAAAACGAGAGAGGGACTTCTTTGTTTGAAAAACAGCAATAGAAATTCAGTGCCTTTTTAGAATGGAAATCTATCAGTATCAAAACGAGAGAGGGACTTCTTTGTTTGAAAAACAGCAATAGAAATTCAGTGCCTTTTTAGAATCGAAATCTATCAGTATAAAAACTAGAGAGGGACTTCTTAGTTGGAAACACAGCAATAGAAATTCAGTGCCTTTTTAGAATCGAAATCTATCAGTATCAAAACTAGAGAGGGACTTCTTTGTTTGAAAAACAGCAATAGAAATTCAGTGCCATTTAGAATCGAAATTGATCAGTATCAAAATGAGAGAGGGACTTCTTAGTTGGAAACACAGCAAAAGAAATTCAGTGCCTTTTTAGAATCGAAATCTATCAGTAACAAAACGAGAGAGGACCTTCTTTGTTTGAAAAACAGCAATAGAAATTCAGTGCCTTTTTAGAATGGAAATCTATCAGTATCAAAACGAGAGAGGGACTTCTTTGTTTGAAAAACAGCAATAGAAATTCAGTGCCTTTTTAGAATCGAAATCTATCAGTATAAAAACTAGAGAGGGACTTCTTAGTTGGAAACACAGCAATAGAAATTCAGTGCCTTTTTAGAATCGAAATCTATCAGTATCAAAACTAGAGAGGGACTTCTTTGTTTGAAAAACAGCAATAGAAATTCAGTGCCATTTAGAATCGAAATTGATCAGTATCAAAATGAGAGAGGGACTTCTTAGTTGGAAACACAGCAAAAGAAATTCAGTGCCTTTTTAGAATCGAAATCTATCAGTAACAAAACGAGAGAGGACCTTCTTTGTTTAAAAGAACCAAAATAAATTCAGTGAATTTTATATTCGTAATTTATTACCAAGACGGGAGAGAGCCTTAAAATAAAGCAATAAATAATGCCTTAATAGAATCAAAAACGATGAGTATCAATAGAATAGAAGAGACTCCTTAGTTTTAAGACATCAATAGAAAATCAGTTTTTAAAAATATAAATTGAGCAGTATCAAAACAAAAACATTAAGAATCAAGAACTTATTTTCAAACGAAATGGTTATCACATGTGTATCAAAGTTTTCGACATTATTATTGAAATCAAAACGAAGGAAAATGTATTTTCAAAAAATGTTGTATTAACTAGTAACCACCCATATCTTCTGATTAATATCCACGTGATTTTTTATTTTCCCTTTTATTCTATTTTGTGAAAAGTTAGACTCGAAAAAGTGTACGGTTGGGGAAATGACACTAATATATAATTACAATGTAAACCTAATAATTTTTCTACCCTTATTTCATTAATTCCAATCCCTTTTTCAGTTATTGCTTGAAATTTTATCAAAATAAGCGTTAAATTACTAAATTGATAATTATCCAATCTCACTAATTCTCCCTGTTCATCCTACGGCTATGGTGAATTACCAGACCAGTTAACTAATACCTTGCCTATTATATGTATATATATTTGAATAAAATTACTGTCAAAATAGTAATTAAATCGATGTACTAATTAGAAAATAATTAATTTACTGTATATTATTTTTTGGGATTAAAACTATTTCAAGATGATCTTTAGATTTGTAATAAATAAAATCATGTAGATTGGAGTTAATAATGTGAGAGCATCGTTTTTGTACCAAACAACTTCCCGAATTTACCATGTGCACGCCACGACGTCCACCTGTTTTGCCGGTTGCATAACTTTGACCCCAGGGTATGACACACAATACCCAACAATCGCTGTCTCAGATCCGGTTTCAATGAATTTTAAATGATTCCGAGCAATGAATCGTAACATTATTTACGTTTTAATTAATAACGATACACTGAAAAAAATGCTTTATTTAAACATATAGATATAATTTATTATTAATAAACAAAAAATATTTTACATATTTTTTTCTCTCTTCCAGTTTTTTAACGTTCTTGACTGGTTTCTTAAAACTCCTCTCGTGGCGTTTTATTAATGTGGTCTGTTATAAATTATAGATTAGATTCCATCTTCCATCGGACAAATACCAATTCTACTGCCGTTTTTTTTTTTGTTATTATTGTCAAAGTCTAATTTATAAGACGATCGTCGTATTTCAAACCTAACCCAATCTAACATATAACTACGTGTATAAGTGTTATATATGATAATCAAAGTTGATTCTAAGAAGTAATAATAACATTTCATTTATAAAAAAATTTATCAACAATAATTTTGGTGTTTTATTTTAAAAATGTTCGTTTTTTGTGCAGAAAAAACTAATATATAAACTTAGTTTGATTCTTTTCAAAAAAGTTATGAATAACTATATTCAGAAAAGTGTTTTTATGATAAATATAAACTCACAAAACCGTATGACATATTTAAATAAAATATTTCCTACATTCAGTCATAAGTAAGCAAGTAATAGCAGCAATTAGATAAAAAGTTATTAATTTTATTATATATTTATTCAACAATTATTTTCTTAATACCTTTATAACAAAAAATATACTATCCGGACAGAATCGGTCAGCTACAGCTGCTAGGTTTTCAAAACGCGGAACTTATTCGTGAATCCGGTCCTGTATACCATCGATTAATCGCGACCGTTGGCGGGACGGTTTTGTAACCAAATTTCGAACC
Source organism: Diorhabda sublineata (assembly GCF_026230105.1). Lineage (NCBI taxonomy): Eukaryota > Metazoa > Arthropoda > Insecta > Coleoptera > Chrysomelidae > Diorhabda > Diorhabda sublineata. The sequence continues at coordinate 5,345,917 of NC_079482.1, forward strand.
CTTCGCATTACTAGGTACATTTTAACCATGGGGCACTAGATGCAACAAACACGACGTTCATGACGCGTACGTTTTGGATTGTTTTAATATAATTTTACTAGTAAAATTTCGTGTATAAATAAAATTTCAAATAAAGTACCGGTAGTGGTGAGTTGTTTATAAAGACAGCTTTCTGTGTTGAAATATACGACTGTGCGGTTTCATGATAAATACAAGTGAATTTATGACGCTTTTATAATTTTTGAATGGAATTGCTGTTATGGAAATTATGGATTCGAGGATTTTGAAAATTATGATTCATAAGGTGCTCATTTTTTGATTTAAAGCTTAAGAAATATGTACAGTTTTTAAAATATTTCCCACAACGTATGTCAGCTGTCAAAACTTATTTCAATACTACAATATCAAAATTTGGAATTTAATTTCAAATTTTGTCTTAAAAATTTTGTTATTCATATAAATAATGAATAAAGTATTAAAGTTAATAAACTAATTTCATTCAATTTTCTCTTGTTCTAACCTAACTTTTTCATCATAACAAATTCGTTATAAGCATCAATTCAATTGGAGAGAAAAAAACTACAACTTTGAATGTGTTGAACATTTTATTGCTATGTTATGGAAAATAGATATTGTTTACAATATACAATAATGGTCATTAAAACGTTGACTGCCAAGGCAATTTTCACAATTTTATTTAATCGTATTAAATCATTAAAAATACATTTATATACAAAGTTTTCACTGAAAAGTACAGAAAATGTAAGCATCACCCCACGGCGGGGGGTGGTAGGGGTATTAATTATTTTGTAGTTGGCCGCCAAAAAAAATCTTCTATAGTAACAAGTCCAAATTTGTATAGAAAAACATTCTGTTAATAAAATTTTACTTACTTTTCTGCTTAATTTTTGAATTTTTGACCTACGACATACAAACCCTGAAAGTAACAACATTTTCAGGCTCCTTCCACTTCAAAAAGACCAAGCAGTTCAAGAAATTTTTTTTCTCTTCTTGAAAAGATGTGGATTATAGAATATTGGGTTTGAATTACAATGATAGAACATAGGCAACACTGTAACTTTGAAATCTAACACTATCTTGCCTATTCTAACCTCAAACTTCCTATAGTATGTGACTTATTGGGACATAGGCAACACTGTAACTTTGAAATCTCACATTATCTTGCCTATTCTAACCTCAAGCATCCTATAGTATGTGACTTATTGGGACATAGGCAACACTGTAACTTTGAAATCTCACATTATCTTGCCTATTCTAACCTCAAAAATCCTAGTGTATATGACTTATGATTTAATTGTTCTCATATAGTATTAAAAAAATACAAACATTGATTTCTAATGGACATTTTTACATCTTGCGATGACCACCCGAGATTTACTTATACCTGAAATAGATAAAATTTATATTTTGTATTCATCTTATAGATGCGATTAGTAGATACAAAATGAATACCGCTCTCATTATTAATTTCTTTTCAGATGGCGTCGCTTCCGCTTTCCCGAGGCTCCACGTATTCAAGTTCAGACTCGGATGATTCAGATGCAGATAGCGCGATGTTGGCTTCCTGTAGCCTCCAAGAAATCCGCCAAGAAGATCTAGCTGCTATTTTACCCGATCAACAAGAAATCGATGCTTTCGATTTCGAATGTAATCGAAGCGATAAAAATTCACCGGCTACAGGAGACATGTCCGGTTCGGATATGGAACTACCTCAACAAGCGGTTAACGCGCTAATACAGAGGACAACTGAGAGTTCCAGCGAAGGCGAAACGCATGCGCCACCAAATCCTGGAAGTTTATACGCAAATAGCTTATTACAACAGTTCGTGGCGCAGACGCAGATGTTAAATACCCCTTGTCCTCCAATACCGACTGTAAGTGAGGCAGTTAAACCTTCAACTATTTCGACAACTAATTTGGATGCTCAAAATGGCAAACCGGATGCGGAAATTGCTAAGAAAAGGCGAGGTAGACCGAAAAAAGCTGAAAAAGATACTAATCAAACGGAAAAAACTCAAGAATATTGCACCAATCCTAACGTTTCCCCCGATTCCGGTATACAAAATAGCCCGGATCACGTTTCAAGTCCAGAACCAAGTTTATCCCCTAGTATAAAACAGAAACCAACAATTCCAAAAGAGGAACCTAAAAAGGTGGAAAAATCCCCACCAAAAATGTTAAAAAACGATAAAACTGTGACTAGAACTAATAATAATCTTAAACAAGTACCTGGTGTTGTTAATTCGAAAGAAATGAGTAAAATTCCAGTAACTTCCAATAGATTTGATAGAGTAATGTACGGTAATGCCGATAGAGTATTATACCCACCGAGGAGAAAAGCGGGTAGACCGCCTACAGTTAAAAAAGGACCCGGTAGACCACCGAAGCATAGAATAACTTCCAATACTGATGCAAACAATAAATCCTTAGACAAATCTAAAGAAAATCAACAAAAAGTAAAGAAAGGAAGAGTACTCAATAGGCCGGTACTCAGTACGAAAAATAAAATAGATAAAAGAAATCGCTACCAAACCCTTAAAGTTCCCAAATTGATGCACAGTAAACATAAACATAAAAAGCATAAAAAGTACAAATTCAAAGTATTAAAACCACTTACGACATCAGATCCCAAGATAAATATAGATATCGACAAACTGATTGCAGATTTTATTAAGTACTGTGCTATAGCAACCAAACAACCTAAAGAAAATGTACCAGAACAAATAATGAAAACGTTAAAGAAAGTTACTAAAAAAAGAAAAACAACCGAACATTCAGAAAAGAAGAAAAAGAAACAAAACGTCAGTACTGCAGATAACAAAGTAAATAATTCAAACGAACAACGTTTACCTCTCAAGAAGAGGCATTACCATCTATTAAACAGTAACGATAACAAAACGGATGCGGAAGAAATTAAAATAGAACCCGAAGACATTAAAACCGAAAAAAATAAATTAAAACAACCAATACAGTCGTCCAAAATTGATAAACCGAAATTAGGTAATACAACTCCTAAGAGTGAAAGTCAGAGAGCACCAGTTTCTCCAAAGCACGTTCCAGTTATTAAATCAAACGCTACTTCTTCACCTAAAGTACAAAATAATAATAACAACGAATACGAAGTAAAAGAAAATACAAAAACTATTATAAAAGAAGCGAAAACTATAACAAAAGAAGTAATTAAAGAAAACGCTAAATCATCTCATAAAGAATCTACAAAAATAACAGTCAAAGAAACGATAAAACAGTCTGCTAAAGAACAAGTAAAACAAATCGTAAAAGAAACAAAACCAGCAGGAAAAGATGTAACAAAAACTACAAGTAAAGAAATTAAAAAAGATACAGGAACAAAACGCGATAGCCATATTAAAGAAGCAATCGAAGCTTGCATAAATCGTTTTTCCGATGAATTACCAACATCTCCTAATTCTATTGAAAAGAAAACAAATTCAATTACCACAACTCCTAAAAAACGACATAGATTAGAAATGGTAAATTCTATAGAACAATTAGACGCCGTAATAAAAGTAGAGCCTGTTTCAACAACCGAAGAAGAAGAAGAAGATAAACCGAAAATAAATATCGAATCGTTTATAACCGAATTGAAAGCCAAAAGGAATCTCATCGCTAAAACCTCGACAACCGTAGACAACAAAAAACTAATAGAAAAAATAGAAGAAGTTAAAAAAGAACAACCAGTCAACGATCAAAGTACCAAATTATCTCCTGAATCTGCTAAGAAGAAAGTAAGAAAAAGAAGAGCCATCAATAGAACCGGTAAGATTATTTCTCATCATATTATTATTTTTATTTATTTAATTCGATTCGCAGGATTTCCGACTGTAAAAAAGAAAAAAAAGAAAACGATCGTTGAATGCTCAATACCATTACCAATACAATCTTTACCTTCCAACGCTTGCGATCGAGTACCCAAGGAAGGTGAAGAATACATAAAATTTGTTCAGAGAACGGAAAAATCCGAAATTTCAGTATCCACGCCAGTCACACCGGAAAAAGATAAAATAGACGAGTCTTCCCATTGGGAATTGATGAGCGAATGCGAAAGCTTACCCCAAGATGAAAGAACCGAATTCGAAGATGATGTTAAATCCGAAAGGTGAGTTTTCATTAACAAAATGATTTTCTTCCAGCAGCAAAAACTGTCTACACAGTATTGGACAACAAATTTTAAATTTTCATTCAATTCCTTTTTCATTGTGTATTTTTAACAAATGTCATATTATAATCAGTCCTTGTCCTTGTCTCTTGGTGATTCCATGATTTATCATCATATTATACCAAAATTTATTTGTCCTCCTACCTAGACCCTCCGTGATTATCACAAGCCTCTTGAGAGGAACATGCACTAGATAGACCACTGAGTGAATAGTGGAGATGGAACTCAATCTGTTAATCTTTTTTAGAGGGTACAATTACATATCATTTTAGTTTGTAAATGATGAGGACAAGTGCACAGTCAAAATTATCAAGCTTACAGTCATAATTATCAAGCCCTCAGTCAGAATTGTCAAACTTATAGTCACAGTTGACAAGCTCAAAGGCAAAGTTGTCAAGCTTACAGTCAGAGATGTCAGTCAGAGGGTACATTACATATCTTTGTAGTTTGTAATTGATGGGGACAAAAATAGTACAGCGTTGTCAAGCTTACAGTCAGAGTTACCCAGCTTACAGTCATAGTTGTCAAGCTTACAGTCAGAGTTATTAAGCTCAGTCAGAGTTGTCAAGCTTACAGGCAGTCTTGACAAGCTCAAAGGCAAAGTTGTCAAGCTTACAGTCAGAGTTGTCATTCAGAGGGTACATTACATATCTTTGTAGTTTGTAATTGATGAGGACAAAAATAGTACAGCGTTGTCAAGCTTACAGTCAGAGTTACCCAGCTTACACTCATAGTTGTCAAGCTTAGACTCAGAGTTGTTAAGCTCACAGTCAGAATTATCAAGATCACAGTCAAATTTGTCAAGCTCACAGTCAGAATTGTCAAGCTCACAGTTGGAGTTAACAAGCTCACAGTCGGAGTTGACAAGCTCACAGTCAGAATTGTCAAGCTCACAGACAGAATTGTCAAGCTCACAGTTGGGAGTTAACAAGCTCACAGTCGGAGTTGACAAGCTCACAGTCAGAATTGTCAAGCTCACAGACAGAATTGTCAAGCTCACAGTTGGGAGTTAACAAGCTCACAGTCGGAGTTGACAAGCTCACAGTCAGAATTTTCAAGCTCACAGACAGAATTGTCAAGCTCACAGTTGGAGTTAACAAGCTGGCACTCTGAGTTGACAAGCTCCGTGTCAGAATTGTCAAGCTCACAGACAGAATTGTCAAGCTCACAGTTGGGAGTTAACAAGCTCACAGTCGGAGTTGACAAGCTCACAGTCAGAATTGTCAAGCTCACAGACAGAATTGTCAAGCTCACAGTTGGAGTTAACAAGCTGGCACTCTGAGTTGAAAAGCTCACAGTCACAATTGTCAACCTAACCAAATAGTGTGATTGTAATGGACAATGTAATTTTTTACATTTAGAAAGGTCCTACAAGTGGTTCGAGAAAGTGCATAATGCAATATTAGTGGTCAAAAAGGAATATTTTACTTTTGATCTGATTTATATAACTTAGTTATATGCAAAAACCTAGTTTTATCAGATACAATATTGATTGGTTAATAAAAGAAAATTGTCAATATGAACTAAGGTTTCCACTATATCATCTGGATAAAGCTCTCGCCATGCTGAAAAACAACAAGAAAAGCTCATGCTGTCAGTTTGGCGGGATTACAAAGGTGTTGTGTTTTTTGAGCTGCTTCCAAGGAACCAAACGATCAATTCTGATCAAATCGGATAGGTTTAGGGTCCCACCATAATAATGCAAGGCATCACACATCTTTGGCAACTTGTGGGAAGCTTGCAGAAGTTTGCAGAATTCTTTGAATGGCCAAACTTTCACAAATGACGTGACATTCAATCCCAGCTGGTGCAGTTTTTTGCTTATAAGGACCAGAAATTTTATGAGCGCTGAATCATGAAGCTGAAAGAAAGATGGCAAAAGATGAATGAGTAAAATAGAAAATATATAATTGATTAAAAACTATTCTTTTTTAAATGAAAAGTGTTTGATTTTATACTTTAAAGTCCAAATTACTTAGTCGCCAACCCAATAGTTTAATCATTCCAAATAGATATTGTGGGGTATTATCTCCATTTTGATGACCATGAAAGTATGTTTCAACTTATTTTGTCCAAATTTTCCTATCTCGTGTTAACAACAGTTGAAAAAGCATATACGTAGTATAACAAAACCTATAGAACCTGATTTTACTAAAAAAGTGTTCTTGAAGTATGTAGTATATTGGTATTAAGTTGTATTAAGATGAATGGAAAATTATTTCTCTTTTGCGTAGGTTAATACTTCATTTCAAAGTCGTTTCAAAGACATCCCAAGGTTGTTGTGACTTGTCCACTTTCAAATAATTAAATATTAGACTTTTTGTTTAAAATGGATCTCTAAGTGCATACAAGGATTTCAATACTCTTAACTTTGTCGATCATCCAAAAACATTTGCAGCAGATCAATGGAGATGAAAAATGGGTCCTAGATAATAATCTGAGTTGGAATTTCTGGAACTGTTGGTGATATTCATACTGAACAAACAGTGTATTCACTAGATGATAATCCAAAATGCAAAAGACAGACAACAAAATTAACTAAATATCACATTGCACTTTTATACTTGGCTTTTAAATATCTTAACACAACTTATTGAATTAAAACTTAATATATTGAAAATTTACTGTACTATTCATGGAAAAAATTCTGTAGAATAATTTGGAAAATAATTTTCAATATCTACCTCAATTTACAGGATGACACTTCGTCAACGAGACTTTTCTCCTTCATCAGTTGACACTAGAAGTAGTGATCGCAGCAAATATAAACCGGACGACCCGGAAAACGATCTCGAATTATCTCTCGAATCAAGCATAGAACGTCTACGTTCCAGACTAGAAGAACGCGCGAAGCGCAAAAGGAGTAAAGAAAAGCTGTTTGAAAACAACTATCCTAAGAGGAAATTGAGAGACGTGTCACCTGCTAGTAGTATCGAACCATTGATCGAAAGAAGATTAAAGGAGGATAGAGCGTCGACTTCGGGAGATGAAAAGAAAGTGAGAAAGGGTTTAAGATGGAGAAAAAAGTATCTCGTTGCCGGATTGTTCTCGGATTACTATAAAGAGGATGAGTAAGTTGATTTTTTTTTCAAATATCTTCTTATATTTATATATCATATAAATGAATTTTTAGCGAAACTATTCGTCAAAAACGTACCGAGAATGCTAATAAACCATCCCGGAATATAACTTACAACGCAGCTGATCATCCATACGGTCTCTTACCACCCCCGTATCATTGTGGAAAGTATCTTAGGTGCAGAAAACTTCCTTTTCAATTACCTTACGATATCTGGTGGCAACATACACATTCTCAGCTACCAGGTAGAGATATAGTACCGTCTTGGAATTACAAGTAAGTTTGTCATACTTTTCAAACTCTGTACAATTCGATTTTATGAGATTAATTTTGTTTTAGGAAAATTAGGACCAACATTTACAATGTCAAAACAACAACAGGTACTTGTGAACCTCAATCATGCAATTGTAAACCTTCAAGTAACTGTGGAGATGATTGTATCAACAGATTAGTATATTCGGAATGTCCAGCTTCCCATAGGTGCCTCAATCAAAGGATACAAAGGCATGATGGAGCACCGGGATTAGAAAAATTCATGACAGAATCTAAAGGTAAGGAAAAAAAAATTTTTTTCTCCTTGGTACAAATGTGATTGATATGTTTCTAGGTTGGGGAGTTAGAACTAAACTACCAATAAAAACAGGCGAATTTATTCTCGAATATGTTGGTGAAGTAGTATCTGACCAAGAATTTAAAGAACGCATGGGTACAATTTACACCAATGATACCCACCATTATTGTCTACACCTCGATGGGGGGTTGGTAATAGACGGTCATCGTATGGGCGGTGATGGGAGATTCGTTAATCATTCTTGTGCACCGAATTGTGAAATGCAAAAATGGTCTGTCAACGGACAATTTAGAATGGCCTTATTTTCCCTTAGAGATATTGAAGCCGGCGAAGAATTAACTTACGACTACAATTTCTCTTTGTTTAATCCAGCCGAGGGACAAGTGAGTATTGATACATCAAAATTTATTTCAATTATTAATATTATCTTTTATTAGGAGTGCAAATGCGGCAGTGAACTTTGTCGAGGAGTAATCGGTGGTAAAACACAACGAGTTCGACAATTACCTGATCAATCGACTGCCGATAAAAAGAATCCTGGTAGAGTAGGAAGACCGCGGAAAAACGAAGCGAAAAAGAAATCTACCAACAACAATAATAAAGAAATCGAAAAACCACCTGTGACCCCTCAAACGTTGCCGATTATCCAAGTTAAACCTGTCAGTCACCAACAGAAATGCTTCATTTTAGAACACCAGTGCTTTTTATTGAGAAACTTGACGAAGGTAATTTGGTATTTACGTTCTTAGGAATCTCCGTTATTTTATAAAAAAATGAAAAATCCTCAATTTTTATTCTAATCTAGGTGTTTTATAACATACAAAAACTTTTTCCTTTTTACCCTCTATTTTTTAAATATCAAGGGGGTTCGTACGATATTTCGTTGAAAAGGATATGTAAATAACAATTATAATTTTTAAATTTTGACTGAAACAATTAATAAAAAATATCATTACTTTGAAATTGAAGGAACCAGACCAATTATCCTAGAGAATGTACGACCTACCTACCTCACTCTGCTACCACAGATCCCTGTCTTTTCATCAAGTGCACCAATGGCCGAATTCTAATGGTTGCCATCTATGTTATTGATGGGATTCTGGTTGGGGATAAATCTAAGATAGACCAGTTGAGCTACCAAACCCACGTACGAGCTAGGTAGCTTCAACAATGAAAATTTGATGTACTACAGGAGATGCTCGAAATATTCTCCATTTACTTCCTGACATAAATAGTTTCGTTACTTCCCTAACCATTTTTATGATCCGAATATCAATCCTACAACAGTCTTCCTGTATTCTTTGGAGGAGTTCAGCAAGTGTCGTCAAATGGTTCGTATACATTTTGGATTTAAGATAATCCCATATTCACAGAGTGAATTCACCTGGATTGTTTCTAACTACATCACTAATTGCAGGGACCATTTATAACAGGTTTCACACGTTAATTTTCCGTCGATAAAAGAAGGGTCTATAATATATCCCCCTAGTATACCTCCCCAAACATTTAATTAATGCGGAAAAGGGTTTTTTGTCAGACCAATATCTGATCTTCTTTGTAAAAACAAATATGTAGTAGTAATTTGGATCTTGTGAAATATTATTATCTATTGTTTTACAATACTTCAGTCGTCGATCTGGGTTTTCATCTGCCATTTTAATTTTATATCGATGAATTTTTTGCTTTTGCTTTTTTAAAATCCTTAAAATGGTTCTGTGACCAACATTTCTACTCGAACTGGATGGTTTTACTACAAATTGAAACAAAATATATCCACTTGTTTTTCCTCAGAAGTCTTTTTTTACCATCCCGTTTCTTGTTTTTGGCAGAACCTGTAATGTATCTTCGGACTAATCAATGATGGTTGACCATATTCTTTGTATTAAAACATTGAAACTATTTATTAAATGATAAAATTATTAATTAAACTTTATTTCAATAATCCGACGACCATATTCGACGAATTTCAGACTATTGAAAGACCTCGTATCCGCTTTTAACTACTAAAATCCTATTGTACACAAGGTTATAAATAATTATATGTACGGTCGTTAGATTCACATCGATATAAAATAAAGTACGTAAGTTCATACGTTAATGTAACTTCAAGTGTCTAAGGAACACTTTGAGCTAATTAACTATGATGCGGGTCCCCATTAGGATCGCATACCATAAATCTTAATGAATCCATTAAACCTAAAGTTAGGTAACTAACGCTTTGTATCACTCAACCAGATAATTAACAGATGCTATTGGTTCCCATCAAGAGGTGAGTCAATTTACACACAAGAAGTTTTATCTCTGTTTGGGTTACATTCGTGCAATGTTTTTAAATTTAAATAATTTTAAATAGGAAATTATGATGTCGAAACAGAACCAATTTAGAAAGGAAATTGTGACAAGTAGACTATAGTGGTGTCGATTAATTGCAGGATCTGTAAAACCTTCATTAAATAGATTTCATTAAATATTAGAACTGTTTCACATTTTTCTGTTAAACCATGAGGCTGCACAATTCTGATTGTTGTGGATAAAAGTCGCCAAATTGCAAGTGGTAATTTTCACTTTGTTTTTGTCAATCTTATTTATAAACACTTATTGATAAATGCTTGGTTTTTTGGCATCTATAAAACCCAAAACTCACCAACTAGATTTTTTAAAAAATACAAAAGTATTCTGAAAAATAAATCGATATAAGCCTTCAAGAATAAAAATTAGATAATTTAATAATAACGGTGATTTCTTTGCAGGGGGGATGTAGGACTTCTTAATATTCCCACTGTATAATACATCTAATAATTTGATCGGTTAATTTTCTTTTAGGTAAGGAAAGTTCGTGATAGATCACTTAGCACTGCTTCGGGTACATCCAGACCACAAACCGCCACGCCTACCGATACCAGCACATTTATTAATCAATTGAACGCGCTTCAAAAACCCAGGAATATGAAAACTAGAAGATTAGCACAAGCCGAAGACGATCCAGAACTTAACAAGACCGTTAAACTGGCCACGCTTCTTAAAGATATATGGACCGCCGTAACAACTGCTAAGGGTAACACACTTACCGTTGAAGTTTTGGTATTATTTATATTAAAAAAAAAATTATTTTGTTGTAGATTCAAAAGGCGAACTTCTGAGTATACCGTTCTTAACAATGCCATCAAAACGTAAAGTACCCGAATTTTATACCAGACTTTCCAATCCCATAGATCTAACTATTATAGAACAAAATATAGCTACCGGAGTGTACAAGACAGCAGAAAGTTTTGATGAAGACTTTAACCTGTTATTTAGGAATTATATTCGTTTCTATGGGCGTACTAGCGAGATGGGTATCGCTAGTGCTAAATTAAAAAAAATTTACACAGATTCCAAAAGGGAAAGTTTAACAAAATTCGAAGATACTTTAGGGGAAAAACCGCCCTCTACGTTTGTCTCCAATAAGAAGAAGAGTAAGTGTACCATCTATAAAAATATTTTATTCCTAATAATTACCATTCTAGATGAAGAAGAAGATATTATAAGGTGTATTTGTGGTATACCGAGAGATGAAGGACTCATGATACAATGCGAGCGTTGTATGGTTTGGCAGCATTGTGAATGCGTGAAAGCTGATGCTAGTGCTCCCAGTTATCATTGCGAGATTTGCGTACCAAGAGAAGTCGACTATGAGATTCCTTTGAACGAGTTTACCGAGCATGGACACAGGTTAGAATTTTTTTTTTCTTTGTTTTGTTTAGCTCTAGAAAATCGAAAAATCATTTCAATGTTTTTTTTTATATAAAAATAAATTTTGTTTTGGGTTTCAAAAAATGTTCACATAAATGTATTCATTCACTTACAATTATTCATAACTTTTTTATAAGGAATTGAATGAAGTTTTCCTATTTTCATTCTTAATCCATACCAAAATAACAACCAATTAAAAACAAAGTTATACCAAAAAGTTAATTTTTTATGTTTTTTCAATTTGAAATAATACTTCCTCTCAAAATTGGTTTTTTCTCACATGTTACCACAAAGTTATGTTACTTAAGATTGTAATGTTATATCGTTGATTTTTTATAGAATTTGTTTTTTCAAAATCTAAAAGGTAAGCGTAGATTACTAAGTTCATTTAAATTAGTTTGTTCATTGATACAATGATCATTATAGATTGTATTAAGATTATTTAAATCAGCTTGTTAATTGATAAAATGATCATTTTGAAATTCCTTGTTCAAATTGTGTTACAAAATACATTGTAAGAGGTTACTAACTGATAGGAGAACCTCTCACAAAAGTGACAGCAATTATATCCTCACAAATGTTAACTGGCCGAACAAGTTTTGTATGAAGATTATTCTATAGACTGTGAATGTGCCGAATTTTTAACAACTGAAACTAACTACAACAAGCGCCTATTTTTAGAAACAACATATTTCTCAAAATGCACATGTCTTTAAGTTCTCCCTATATTGTTGACTCGATCTTTTCGACTAAATTTTTACATTTGATTCTGTCATGGCTTTTCTTCTCATATACCAAAGTTTTTTACATCTATCTTTGTCTCATCTACAATTTTCGTCCTTGGTCTTCCTTTTTTTTCAATTAATTTTTTTGAAATTTAAAGTTATGTTACTTTAGATTATAACTAAATAATGTTATGTCGATGATTTTTTATAGAATTAGTTTTTTCAAAATCTAAAAGGTATGCGTAGATTATACTAAGTTTATTTAAATCAGTTTGTTCATTGATACAATGATCATTTTGAAATTCCTTGTATAAGTTGTGATGAAAAATACATTGGACGATCTAAGAGATTATTAACCAATAGGATAACCTCTCATAAAAGTGATAATGAGTTATATCCTGACAAATGTTCACTGGCCGAACACCTTTTCTATGAAGGTCATCCTATGGATTATGAATATGCCAAAGTTTTAAAATCTGAAAATAATTACAAAAAACACCTATTTGAAGAAACAACATATATTGCTCAAAATGCACACGCTTTTAAAGTTTTCTTTATATTGATCTATTCAACTAAAATTTTCCATTTGATTCTGCCTTAGGACTTTTCTTCCCATCTTTCTATACCAATGTTTTTATATCTATCCTCACCTCTTCTATAAATTTCTTCCTTGGTCTTTTTGTCTTTCTCGATACTTGGGAGACGTGTCCCAGCCAGCTAACTCCTGGGTAATTGTAGTTTGATTGTAAACGGTCATCATTTATTTATGTAAATACGGTGTAGTGTATAGTAATTCGCCTTTGGTTATATTTGTAAAGAGAAATTTATTTAGTTTAACGTGCTTTTTATAAAAATGATTAAAAAAATATCTGTTATCACAATTGTTTCTCTAGAGCTTATTTAATGGAATTCAAATAATAGATCGCCTACTTTTACTCAACTAAAAGTGGTCGGTAATGTAAATTAAATACTACAGACGCTTTCATTTCCCTAACAATTTTCCTCACTACCTTCCTTTCTAATATAACCTCTTTCGATAATACCCATAGTTCAGAGCATTAGAGCACTGTTGAATGAATATCTGTTTTATAAACTCTAGTTTTTCCTGATCTTGATAATATTTTGAAATTCACACCTCTTTTACAGTTCCTGCTACCTTGTTGCCCTTTCCAGATAGTTTGGAATTTGTTACCCTTAGAAATTCAAATCAGCCTACCTCTTCAAAACAGTATTATTTTCCATTGTTTATTTTTATTGATAATAATGAATTCCCTTCCATTGCCATGAAGTCCAAGGTCTCTTGCTCTTACTTTTAACCTTTGCACATTTTTATTTTTGGTCTAGTTAAAAGTACTACATCGTCCCTATAGACTTTGTTTGATGCTTTGCAAAAATTTATGAGTTATAAGAACATCTCTAAAACTGATATTTCCCATAATTTTTTCCAAAAAAACAGATCCAAAAAAATTTATGGAAATAGGACGATTTTTCGTTTGTGTAGATCCAAGAAACGAGGGAACCGTGATAGTATAATTTTTTTATCTAATTTCATATGCTTAACAATCAATTTTTTTTAGATACTACATGACTTTAATGCGGGGCGATCTTCAATTGCGACAAGGAGATACCGTGTATGTTCTACGAGATATTCCTATAAAAGGTACCGATAAAAAGCATACTTATGATACGATAGGGAAGATAGAATACACCGATTTAGACATATTTAGGATCGAAAGGTTATGGAAAGAGGAAAAGACCGGTAAACGTTTAGCGTACGGTCACCATTACCTAAGACCCCACGAAACTTTCCACGAACCGACTAGAAAGTAAGTAATCGATCATTCAATACAGAAATGTTATTTTCAATTATTCTAATCGTTTATAGATTTTTCCCGAATGAAGTTATGAGAGTACCTCTCTACGAAGCAGTGCCTGTTGAATTGATTATATCCCATTGTTGGGTTATGGATGTAAATACTTATTGTAAAGGTAGACCTATAGGCTCCTCTCCGGATCATATATACATATGCGAATATAGAGTTGATAAAGGAGCTAAAATGTTCAGCAAAGTGAGTATACCTCATTTATATCATTCTTCAAAATATTTTACAATAAAATTCATTTCTTATCAGGTATCAAAATCTAAGTTTCCCATATGCACGAAAAGCTTTGCTTTCGAGCACTTTGAGACGCGCTTAAAAATATCTAGGACGTATTGTCCTCACGACGTCGATGAGGCGTTTATGAAATCTACAGGGAGAAAACAAAAAAACGATGAGGCAACTAGTAAAAGTGGATCGGCAAGTGGAGGAACAAGCGTTAAACAGGAAACGCCGAGTACCAATGTCGTACCACAAACTGTCGTTAAGGTAAATTTTTATTATCCAAACTATCATTAATTCTATATCTACTTTCAGTTTTTTCCCTGTATAATTTATCTTTAACGTCTCGGTGGTTCAGGATGACGAACGAAATGTCTGTAATTAATCAACTGTTAAATTACTCCAAAGATTTTTACATTAAAATATGATAAACTAATAAACATTTATAAAAAGGATATAAACCACCCAGATTTTTAATGAAATTACCATCAAATGGTTCGAAAACCGTAACAGGAACTAACTCTTGGGATATTTTGACCATACTCATTGCAGTTAGTCATGTGAAAGAGGTGTTGAATTGAACTTGAAGTAAATGTGATCCAGCAACTATCAAAGCATTGTCCTGTTATCAATTGAAAACTGATTTGTATATATTGTAGATTCAAGAACAATAAGGTGTTTTTGGTTTGGGTCCCTCGTCGTTTGAGAACCGGCGAAAACCAATACAATTGCCAGAAAATTATAAACATCAAAAATTACTATACAGCAATCAATAAATCCTAACCTCAATCCAGTAGAGCAACCATCAAAGAATTGTCCTATTGTCAATACAAACCTAATTGAGTCTAATGTAGACTTAAGAACAATAACATCTTTTGGTTTTGGTTCCTTGTATTTTGGAAATATAATTGCCAGAACAAAAGAGAGATCAAAAATATGTGAGTCTCAATTTATTCATTAAAATCGATAACTTCAAAGGTCACAGTTTTACTTTTGGCTGATTGATGGGCCAATGTTAAGGCATCGCTAATTAACAAATCATGGAAGAATGTGCACTCTGGATGATGTGCTTTTAGCCCAGCTTTTTGATAGGTTGAGCGGACCCAATGGATCTCAAATAAGTGAGGCAGAAGCTCAAAAATGGGCTGCTGGTGGTGCCTAAAGCGAGTTACAAATATATGATGTGTTAACTGACGAGGAGATTGTACAAGTGGCAATGTTTGAGGTCGATGAGTGAGTTCTCGCCTCCAAAAATGTTGGAAATTCAGAGGCAGTAGGAGCTTTAAACATTTCTTTGAAATGGACTGAAAATATCGGATTTGATAGCCACGAAGTTATGTTACTCCGTCGAATTAGAGACTAGGCTTTTGCATTGTACAATCACATTTTTGTCTTCATGCTTTAATGTAAAAATATTATATTTAATTATGACATACTATAATCTGGACGCCTCGATAATCCGGAAAGGGTTTTGTTTTTGCTTCTCCGGATTACAGAGGCCCCAGTATAATCGTGAATGTATTTTTGAAATGTTTACATGTTGTTTATTATTTTTAGACTCTCGCCGAACAAAAGGCACGTCTCAATCGAGTTTTATTATCTCTCTTATGCAAAATGCCTACAAAGCAAGTCCTCGACGTTTCGTATCTTTTAGAAGGAGGACGTCGGAGGAAAAAACAAACCGATAATGCTACTAGTAAATAATAGATAATGTTTCATCGGTTATTAAAATGGGTGATATTTTTAGATATTTTCTATTATAGACCAGTTGATTGAAAACGAATTTTTACTTTCAATTTCTTAAAATTTGTTTTAGAATGATAAGGAAAAAAGTAATCAATTCTAAGATTAATTTTTTTTATATATGTATATGTATATATAATATTTGAATGTAATAATTTTAATTCGTATCAACTGGTCTTAATTATGTTTAAAGCAGAGATCTGCAATTGATGTTTTAAATATTATTGAATATTTTACGAGAGCTTAATCCATAGAAAGATTTTTCACTTTCTAATTTGTTGATTCATAAGAAATGTTGTTGAAGGACAGTTTAAAATCACGGAGTTGTAGTTAAAGCGAATTTTACTTTTTTTTAAAGCAAAAATATGTGAATGAAAATAATTCATTACGAAAAAATTGAAAGCGTCCTAGCCCAACGAGAAATTGTAAAATAACATTCAACCCTTGATCGAACATTCTCATTATAGATAGAAATTTTTTCATGGAATAATTATCATTTTTCAAAATCAGATTTTTTTCCAAAATAAATAATAAAAAGTTGAAGAAAAATTATTTACGAATATATAAATATTCTAAATTGGATTATTCTTGTTATTTGAATCACTTTTTATGGATTAACTCGTATTGTTTTCATGAATAGGTGATATTCTAACAACATCAAATATTATAATTTCAATTATAATTTCCTCTCTTTTATAATTAAATTTCGAAACACTTATTGGTGCACTTTGTACATTGTTCTGTTTTTTATCTCACTTGGTAATTTTAATAACTAGTCATAGTATTGTTAATAAGTTTTTTTATTGATGAGCACATATATTATTTATTTGTATAGAGAAAAAAAATTGTTGCTTATATTTTCGTGTTGAAATTGCATCTTATATTAGGTACAAACTATTTACATTTTTTATATATACGCGATGTCTATCGACAGATAACTTGTATGTAATTGTTTATTTACAGGGTGAACTTTCAACATTAACACAAATTTTTTTCAAGCTCTATACAGTAAAGGTTCAAATATAATTTTATAACAAGTTTGGATGTATTTAATAATTTCACATATAATAATTTTAGTCAGTGTTACTGTTTGCCAACATGGTAGTTGTTTTATTTATTAATCTATGGATCGATTCCTTCTACTACCGAAGTGTATATGTGTAAATACCAAGAAATCGATGAAATGGAACAAAATCGAACAGTTTGAAAGAAGTTAAGATTATCATAATATGTATAAGAGAGAATTGACAACTAAAAAGAAACCAAATAGCCTACATCCAGGTTTGTTGGACGCCGATGGAAAACTAATATCCAAAAGCTCAAAGCTTATAAAGATGTGGAAGACTTATGCAGAAACTTTCTGAATATTGAAATTAGTGTGCAAAACAGAAAATCAGTTTCTTGATATTTTGACCACCTTTTTTAACACCATCTATTAAAGAGGAAATATTCCAGAAGACTAATTGCAGTCAACCTTCTATCCCTAAAAACCACATAAATCACATAACGAAGTTTTTTACCAAAATTATACCACCGTCGCTCAAATAGTGACATAAACCAAAAAAACAGTCTATCGAGTTATAAGGGTTTGAAATTAATTCTAATTTCGATTTTCACTTTCCGGATGATGAATTAAAAACTAATAAGGTTACCACAATAGTAATTATGTATGTGACATTATTTAAGATAAAATTTTCTAGCATCAATGGTTCAGTGAAAGAGATTTTCTTCAAATTTCTTGACATATACTATTTGAGCGATATATCAACTACTAAGAATGCAATTTACGAATTTACGAAAAAATTTATGAAGGTATTGAAGGGTTCATCCTGTATAAACCCCAATAAAATTCTCTAACATACTATTATGCATACTTTAGGTCTTTTCATCTTAAACAGTTTTCCCTTATCAACAGCTCCCGTACTTGAACGGTTTGGTTTGTAAAAAGGTTGACATCTTCCGATGTAATAAAAAATTATTTGATCATTTCTTATAAAGCCTAACAAGTGCCGTTAAGTTAGACTGAAATAATTTATTATTTGAAAAGACCTATATTTACTATTTTTTTTTAGGGCATACTAATTTTTTATTATATTGAATCGCCTTTATAGACATACTTTATACTAATTTTTTTATTGACAAATTTGTTGTAATTTTTTGTAAATAGGATTTTATTAAAAGTGATTTTTGATAAATGATTATCATGGAATTGTAATTTTTGTAAAAATTATATTTATTTCTTTTTCACGACTTTATTGTTAAGATTTGTTGCTATACACGGTGGATTGAAAATTATTTCTGTAAATGGTATATTTTTGACAAAACAAATTCCCAATACAACCATTTTGTGTATTCAAATCAATTCAAACTATAGTTTTAATTTTTTTGTACAGTGTAATCACTTTAATTCGTACACAACTATTAAAATTTATGATTCCAATAGAACTGGTCACAAAAACGTGAAAAGTTTGTGTCAAACATTGAAAGATTACATAGAATGTTCCAATTTTTCATTATTACTCAATTTAATCGATTAAAAGTGTTCTGATCAATTCAAAACTATTATTTATTGCTAAAAATCAAAGATATACTATCATCATCTTTACGGTCTCTTACAAGTACCATCCAGCTTGCTGCACCAATCTTTGTAGCACCTTCAAAGACCCCGTCTCCATCTTAGTCTTAGTCTCCCTATTCCTCTACTTAACGTTGGTATAACCTCAAAGTTCTTTTTTGTGGGCACGCTGTTGTCAATACGTGCCACATGTCCTGCCAATCTTGATTGTTATTGTTATGTCTCTGTTTCCTGATCCTCTATAAATGTTGTAAATCTCAAAATTATACTTTTATCATCCTTCATGTTAGAGAAATTAATTTTTATTCCAAAACACTTTACTCATGTCACTCTAAGTATATTGCTAGAATTTCACAATTAATATTTAACCGACTTCCAATTAATTTAGTCCATTGAACACTTGCACACCAAAATACACGGATTATTCGAATTACCCCGGTAAAAAGTGACCATTTAGGGGGAATTATGGTATTAAAATTTTTTATACATTTCAGTTATTTTTGGCGGCATTGTAGTATTTTATTTCAGGGTTTTATCATGATTATGAAAAACGTGATCGCCTAGAGGTTAGGTCATCAATTCCCTACTTTGAAATGGCTGAATCAAATTTGAGGGAAAATGCTTTTTTTTCAATTTTCTTGACATTCATTTCAAACTATCTACACTTACGGATGTGAGAAGTGGAGTTTCTTTTTTCATCGAGTTTTTCGCTCAAGTTTCTTTCGGTCTTTTGTTTATAGTAGTACCTCAAGTAATTTCTTCCCTATGTTCCCAATCGCTTTATTTATTTTGTCCATCCAAGTCTTCTTCTGTTTCTCGTTCTTATAATCTGACTTCTAGTATTCTTCTCGTTATCCATTCCTTACTTGTTCTTTTTACATGTCCAAATCTTCTTAGTTGATTTTCTTCTATGTTCTTCTTCTACAGGTTTTGTATTCAATATTTGACTGTAGTATTTGTTTTTGACGTGATCTAATCAAGTCTTGATCTCAATTTTCCGGAGGAATCTTATTACTGTTGTTTGTACCTTTTTCCTGTGTCTTTCGGTCATTGACCATGTTTCGGAACCATATATTAGTATGGTTATAATTGGTCTTTTGTGAATTTCTACTCTTATATTCCTTGTTTCTGTTATTTTTTTCTCCAATTTCCAACTCTTGATATTTGAATTATTTTATTTGTTCTATTTCCCATTTTGACACCTGCACTTCTGTTTATAATCTTGGTTTTTTCCATGTTTATGTTGATACTATATGGTTGTACAATTTTAAATTTTGGTTTAGTGTTTCTTCTTCCTCTGCAAACATGACCAAGTCATCAGGATATTGTATTTCTGTTAGTATATCTTTGTTTATTTTCCATTGCCCTACTTTATAGCTTTTCAAACTGGTGTTTTTATAGCCTCTTTGAGGATTATTGTGTATAGCAGTGGACTTGATATACAATCTTGTCTTACTTCATTATTTGTTTCAAATGTTCTTTATTTTGAGCTCTGACTTAGTTTTGGTTGTTGCTATACAGATTTCTAATGCCTCTAACTTTTGGTTTATTCCTTTCCTATCTTCCATAGGTCTTCTCTATTTATTATATCGAAGGCTTTTTCAAGATCGGTCTATTGCTTTTGTCTACTGTTTGTCTCAGTATGAATATCGCGTTTTACGTGCCCCTATTGGGTCTAAATCTAAACTAAATTCCTTCTAATTTTCCCCTCAATATCTTTTCTATGATTAATAATTTTTAATGCTAAAAAAAGAATATAGCAAAGCTTCTGGTTATTTTTACCACATAGCAAAATTTTCAAAAGGTGAAAGTCATAGGACAGTTAAACATGAACTGAGTGTCACAATTCACCCCTATTTTACTCTTTGCATAGATGAGTGCTGTTTCATGAATTTGTTTTTACCACAAAATAATTTATGAGACAAGTTATAGAGATTGAAAGTTATTATAGGTAGTGCCACATTATATATACATTTTCTATATGATTCTAACTTCGGGAACATTGGATCAATTCCAAATTTACAAAATTTCAAAGGTACTTCTAATCCAAACCAAACTAGAAAAAATTTTAAGAAAAACCAGTGTTATTATCCCTATAGTATGGAAAATTTATGTTTTTACGCCCAATATGTAAGAAATTTATTTTTTCTTGTGATACACTGTACGAAGAATGCATTTATGTTTGCAAGATAACTACTGTGAAATTTTTATATTGTTGTAGACATCCTGTATACGTTGAAAAAGGGTTTTCCCTTATTTACGAAATGGTATTATTTGTATTTATTTATATAGCTGTGTATATAATTTCTTTAGGTACCTATTATTTATATCATTTAATTTATTTCTAAAAGAATGGTAATTGTTCTTGCCTGATTGAAAGTAACAATATAATAACACTATGTTAATATCACAGTAGGATATATATATATATATATATACTTTTTATGATAAATAAAGTTGTTATATTTTCTGAAAAACTTTTTGTTTTTTAGTCCACTCCTTATGTAGAACAGAAAAAAACTGAGAAAAATTTTATGGTTACAATATGGGAAAAATTTAGAATCTTTAAAATAATGGTGGTACGATACTCTTTAACGATATTTTTGTAAAAATGTTTTTACTTTACA
This sequence comes from Diorhabda sublineata, assembly GCF_026230105.1. Classification (NCBI taxonomy): domain Eukaryota; kingdom Metazoa; phylum Arthropoda; class Insecta; order Coleoptera; family Chrysomelidae; genus Diorhabda; species Diorhabda sublineata. Next base: position 5,367,269 of record NC_079482.1, read on the forward strand.
AGCTATAACCGAAAAACAAAATACTATTTATTGAAGGTCTCTAACTTTATACTACAATGCTCTGGACATCTAAAATTTAGTAATTTTGAAAACTAAACCAATTTATAACATTCTCGATGTACGACTTGTATTGATAGTGATCGATTTTAATAAGTAGAGTGAGAATCAAACTCAATCAAATGGAACTATTATTAACCAAATAAACTTGAGACGGTCCTATTGTAGATCAAATTAAATATGGAGAAGCTTGCGAATGATAACAATGATCATTTTTGACTCACTTGTATTTAGAAAAATAAAATTTCGTAAATAAAAAAAAATGGGACAGCCTTTAGACTCATATTTATTACTGCCCGTAAAAGAAAAAAAATTGATAAAACTCTGCAATTGGAGCTATATTCGAAAATCTATAGAAAAATGAGACATACTGTATATTGATAATTTTTGATTGGAATTTAAATCGAAAAAAATTACACTGAGTTCTGAATCTTGGAATTGTTCTTCTTAAGGAGGATTTCCACTGAATAGACCAAATCACAACTATGTCGATTTCCCTACAGAAATTGCAGAGAAATTAGAAATAAAAAACTAGAGAGAAACAGTTCTATATTATAATTAGAATATAAACTGAATAACACATTGTAAAAATATATTTATATTTTTTATAAATAATTAAATAATTTTGTCACTTCATTGCCCAGTCAAAAAAATTTAATAAACCCTCTTCTTAACTAAGTGCTTAAAAAGTTTAAAAAGATCAGATTTAAATTATATTATAAACATAAAACACAATTACTGGAATGCAAAAAAGTCAATTTTTTTCCAACAAATCTATTTTTTATCTGACTAAAACAGAAGATAAAGTATATACCTTACACTTCATTTTTGAAGAATTAGAACCGATATTATAAAGATTGAAAAGGAACTGTCTTCTTTAAAACTACAATCTGTTAAATTAAAACAAAAACCTCCGCGGGCTCTAACTACAGTTTATACATGATTTCTCATACTTTGAATTATATTGTCGATAAGTTCTTGGGAAAAATTGTCCCGGTCCTCCACCAACGCCAATTTAAACTTTTCGATATTATTAGAAACTGGATTTATTTTTCGAAACCCCTTTTTCTCCGGTAGTCCCCGACATTTTGTATCAAATTCATATGTGGCGGTCGTGGTCACTAGTTAATTAAGGTAGTCTCTCACTAAATGACAGTTTCAGTGAAATTTGCTTGTTGATATCTGTCTCTCCACATTATTTCCCTCTCATTCACTCAATAAAACATGACTTTACAAATTTATTCAAACTCGATGCTCCCGATCGAATGCTAATCTTGCTATACCATGATCTATGTAGAGTTTTAGGACATTTGTTGCCACCTAAGAAATTAGCCCACTTCATTCAACCGTCTTTTTAACTTACACTAAAGTTACAAACTTCTGGACTATTTCGGATTTGAACAGCTATATGGCGACGGTTGTAAAGTCTGCATAACTATAAAACAGTCATCTAAGACTAATTGTCCGACTTGCGCCTTGTCCTCGTCAGTGCAGTCTCCTTATAATGTCGAACGAGTCTATGAATCACCGATATTGAAACACCCAATCAGAACTAAAGGCAAGTCAGGAGAAGACTACATTTATTTCAATTTAGAAATTGATTAGATCTTTTTCTATTAAAAAAAATATGTACTAAGTTGCTATAACATATGTAAAAAGAAAAATTTTAATAAAAGAATATTTTACCATATATGCCATGGACGAACAGAATGATTTAAATTTAAGTATATCAATAAAGAAATAATGAACAAAGTTATGAAAGTAGATATAGATTAAAATATAGTCATATATTTCCTCTTTTAGTTGCTTTAAATTAAAAAATGAGAATATATAAACAGAGAGCTTATTTAGGATAATCCAAAATAGCCTGCATTAAATCATTACCAGATATTACTCTATCGCTCAAAATATAAATCTGAGCTCCTGTTAGAGTCTCTAATAAATTACAAGCAGCTATTTCTGCAAAAGTAACTCCTCCTATTATATAAATAAGAACTACCCTTGATTGTAAAGGATATCCTTTATCGACTATCAACAATGGTCCTAAAACCTCCAGTTTTGCTTTAATTTCATCCTTGGGGACTGAATTCAAGATCATACCAGCTATTTGGGTTATCAAAGGTATGTAACAACCAGCGAAAACATAACTAGCACATGTGGGAAACTTGAAATTGACTTTTGAAGGGTCGGCAGGTATTTGTTTCATATTTTTTGCATTTAAATGATAATTGCTTGAAGTAAATTTTGGGATTTTTAATTTTCCATGTAAATTTAATGTAGAACTAGTTTTAACAGGTTCTGGAACAAAACCAGCACTGATCAAATTGTAAAAAGCAAACCCATAATGGAATCCGAATTGATAGAGAAATTTTAACCAAAACTGTTTAATTTCGCTTTCACTTAATGGTTGAAAAAGACATAATAAACAAAATAACCTTAGAGTTAACAATTTATCATTTTCAGTATTTAAAAGTTTCTCAAGGTAATTCAAATTGGAACTTCTTTCAGTATCCTGTACAATATTTTGTTCTATAAACTTTTGAACTTCATATCTGGGCCCTAGTATATTAATTATACTTTCAGCTGCAAGTAAATGGTTTGTTATGTCCTTTTTTTTAGTCTTAGCTGCTTGTAATTGAGTTTGTACATAATGTTTTATTTCATCTAATGCCATTTCCCTAGAATTCATTGTTTCTGTCCTTAACTCTTTTGTCAAATGACTCAAAACTGAAGTAACTTCTGTGAAGAATCTATTTTTAATGTCACAGTAAATTGTGTCTTTTTTACTATCTAAACTGAATTTTATCGGTTGCATTTCTGGTAAGGGATTGCACTTTTCATCTAGTTTCTTTATATCCTCTTGTTTTTTCTCACAAATACCAGAGTTGACTGAATATACTTCACTTAGTAATCCAGCATATGTACCTGGTGTGAGTAATGCACTAGTATAATCAATGTTTCTATCCATTATTATCAATGCCCCAAAATCAGATTCCAATCTATCACTTTCCCCTTTATCTTCACAGTACTGGTCAAACTGAGATAACAATGATTTTGAATACTGACCAAGTGTTACAATAAATCTAGGTTTTCCAATAACAAAACTCAGCTGCCACAAACATTTTGATAATACAGGTAGATATGTTAAATTCTGATGTACGAATAATGAACTATATATATTTGGAATTTCTAAACTCAGCAAACCTACATCTAAATAAATAGGCATCCACTGAAACATATGTATCCTTATAACACTGTGGAGTAAACCTAATTCTTCTAATTCGTTCTCATATGAACAGTTATAAGATGGTATCACAATAATATGAAATTTATTTTTTACTGGTTTCTCAATATCGTCAACTTGAGATCGTATTTGGCACACTACTTGTTTAAAGAGTCTAATATCTGAATATATCATATAAAACATACAAGCTCCTTCAGAACTTGGACTTATTGACTCCAACTTGAATATTTTTTCTACGCCATTTCCCCTACAAATCACACGTTTACGGGATAATGAAAAAATAAACGATTCAGTACGTACTTTAACCATTTCACACCACAAACTTTTTCTAATGGTCTTATTAAAGATGATTCTATTATTAAAAATTTTTTGCTCGAGACTAAGTTTAAGATTCTAGAGAATTGAGCTTTTGAAATTTCTTGTAGTGACGATAATTTTTTTGACACTTCCATTTTTATACAAAATTTTTAAAAATTTATTTGTGTTCAAAACACAAAGTACACATAACCTAATGATAAACGTCATAATCTTCTTTTTATTTAATATGTACCCTTAATAATTGTGGTTACCTACTAAACAGTATACTATTTGCTAATATGAAATTTCCTTTTAATTGTATGATTTTTTTAAAAATTAATTAATTTTTTATAAATTAGTCGCAAATATCACAGCATTTTTATTTATGAGTTAAATAATTTCACATTCAATTAATTTCAACCTTCTTGTTCGCCTTCTTCACCTTCTCCTTCACCTTCTTCTCCACCTTCTTCGCCACCTTCTTCGCCACCTTCTTCGCCACCTTCTTCGCCACCTTCTTCACCACCTTCGCCGCCGCCTTCGCCACCACCACCACCTTCACTAATGCCAAGCATTTCCAATAATTGGTTTATTGCGTCTTTTACGGGATCCCAAACTAAATTAACTATTGTAAAGACGTACCACAAACTATGCATACATGGAGGATGTTGGTAATATGTTAAATCGGACCAATCAAGATCCATAAGCGTCGGAACGGGCTCTTCAGCCATTTCATTTAATTTAGTTGCACTAAATTTGAAAGTTACAAAAAATTTTTTTGCAGAATTAACACTTACATTTGGAAGATATTTCAAATAATTATATGTCAAATAATGTCAAAATTACTGAGAGATCTTGATTGTTGTTTTGACATGGTTTTAAAAAGGTAATGTGGGTTAATTCGAAACACATACATTTTTGACAGGTGATTAGTGGCTTTCTCTTGCAAGAATTGCTTTTCTCGATTGAGTATCTATAGCTGTTTTACTCATATACTTAGAAAAAGAAAACTTATAACCAAAAAGAGGTCGATTAATCCACGATCAAGCCACGCTTTACAATAGAAGTCAAACGTCAGCGTTCTTAGAAAGATGTGTTGTCATAATACTGTCATTTAAAATTGGTGTCGTTGTCATTAAATGTTGATGTTATTTTCACTCTTGAATCGGACTCTTAGAGAGAAAGACGTGAAGTTTAAAAACGTCGTTTTCTTTTTGTTCCTTTAAATTTTGAAGAAATATACTATACATTATGGCACCTAAACAAAGAATGCGTATTGCAAACGAAAAAGCCATGAAGAATGTCACTTTAAGAGGAAATGTGCCCAAAACATCTGTAAGTATAACTTACCATATTGTATATAAGAAAACTTATAACATAATACACTAAAACTACTTTATGTTTTCTATAAACATCATTTAAATAATAGTTTAATTTGTTGAATTTATTCTGGATTGATAACATATTATATCAACCATATGGAATTAATTGTATTAACAAAAACCACTTAAATGACGTATTTGAATAAGATAAGATCATAAAGTATTACTTGATTTTAGAGAGTACATATTTTAGGATTTTGAAAAAAATGTTTCTTATCCAAATCAGTCTTGCATACATATTTCTTATTAAGAGTCTTTGGATGTACTTGTAAATTTATAATTAGGTAAATAAATTTATTTGCAGAAACCAAACCAAGATGGGCCAACTGTGGGACCATGGCTTTTGGCACTCTTTGTATTTGTTGTATGCGGATCAGCTGTTTTTCAAATAATTCAATCTATTCGCTTGGCTTAAAAATAAGTGTATATTAACCAATTTCATCATAAAATTATCTAATTGGGGCTTTAATATAATTTTTTTTCAACTTATTACCATGCCGTTTTTTTTTATAAAAAAGTATGTGTATATATTTGTTGTAATGTCATTAGATTTTACAAATATTCAGTTATATGCACTTGAAAATTTAATTGTAAACTTTTTAAACATTTTACCATTCCAATGTCATCATTTGCATTTATGTAACTGAATCTATTTTTTGAATATAATGTAATTTTTGAAATACTAGTATTTATTTCTATGTCCAATTTCCTTTCATTTCTTTAAAATTTCTTAACATTTTCACTATCCAACACTCAGAAAGATGTTTTTGTACTATGTGTATTTAGCATTGCTTAAAAAAATTCTTGGGCTAAACTCCAATTAATATCATTAGGAAATATAAAGAGGAAGCTAAATACGTGGAGAGGAGTGTTGAGAAAAATTTTTGAAAGGATATGTGTGGAGCAAAGTGATTGGAGAAAAAGAAAGAATGCAGAAATTAAAAGTTTATATGGTCAGGCAGAGATCAAATGTATAATAAGGGCAAGATTATGTTGGTTGAGGCATATAGTCGGAATGGACGAAAATTGGGTGAAAAGAGCCCTTAACGAGTGGACCTAGTGCAAAAAGAGGGCGTCCATTTAGAAAATGGTTAGATGTATATAAAGAAGACTTACAGAAGATAGAGAAACCAATATTCTAATCTATTAATTGCCATAGCAAGTCTATTAATTTGATAATGGAATTATTCAAATGACTACTTTCAGAGTATGCCATTTTTTCAAATTTTGTTATAAAAATGACAAAAAAAATATTTTATATCCTATTTCGCTCGACTTTCGTAAGGGGGGTTACTTTATGATTTGATTAGATAGCTGTTTTAATAAATATCAGATTTGAATATAATTGATTATAAATTTTTAGTCTCACCCTTAAGGAGAGGCAACCAATCATACACTCTGGCGAATTACATGGAGAAGACTATTTATAGTTTCTAGCATCGCTCGGTAGATGGCGATAAAATCGTGAAATCGTAGAATAAGTAAAAGTATTGAGGTTTCATTTTAAAAAATAGGTATTTTATCTATGCGAGTCGCATAACGGGTTGCGGATATGACAGGCCCAATATGAGTAGACCATGCGATAAAAATTAATGAAGTAATTGAATTGACTGGGCTATTTTTTAAATGATTTATTTCCAATAGATACTTCCTTGATGATGTATAAAGAGGATGAAATTAAAAGTTAATGGTAAGCAGAGAGAGTTTGGAGAAATTTTTAATCGCTAGACATATAATTTATAATACCGAAGCCGATATGTCTGAAATGATGATTTTTTTATGTGGTTCGTGTCTGAATTTTTTGTTGCCTACCCGGTAGGTTCGAGTATAGTTTCTTATACCCAACATAGGGAACGCGGTAGTAATTGGATGACAGGTGACACAGAGATCGGTAACGTGCACTAACGTGGTTCTAAAGAACGTTTTCTGCACAGATAACCTTTATACGGTTTTCTGTTTTATTTTATTTTTCTAAAATAAACTATATTTTTATAAAAAAGGTCCACAACCATCATTTACCTGAACTGTTCGGAAAAATACGAAAATTTCAATTTTTTTCGATCTACCTAAAATATGTCGCACTTTTTTAATGTTGAGAAATAAAGAATAAATTATAAAACGACTCTTAATTTTTGTACTGTTAGGTATAATAAAAACAAAAATTCCAATTCTACAATAATTTATAATTTGATATAAATTACAGTGATTTAAGATGACTAATAATGATAACTTTAATAACGTCTACTTTTTTTATCATCCCTTACAGGGAATTTACAAATTACTATACACATAACATTTATCATTTTGACGGTTTTCTTGCAATAAAACAAATTCTATAAATCAGACTTCAATATAATAATTTAATTACAATAATTTTGAATTGGTCAATCCGATGGAGATATATTTTGAGCTGCCGCTACCAAAGTGTCATGGATTTCTTTAGTATAAGAAACTTGCGCAGTTGCTGTTGCAAGAAATTGGGGATATGTTAATGTATTGTCATTAAGACCTAAACTTTCAGTTTTTGTTGGTGCTACAGGTAGATTTAGAAACCTATTGCTGCTTTCTTGTTGAGACAAACATTTTAAAGAAGTTTTCTGGAAATATAAACAATTCATACTAAAACTCGATTCATCATTATCTGTTAAGCTCAAGAAGGATCAACTCTATCTTATTCAATACAATAAAAATATCTTACCAAGTGGAGTTCAATTTGATCGCAAATGGAATAAAATTCTTCCAAGTTTTTATCAAAACGAGGTATTTGAACATCAACACCTTTCCTAAAATAATAATTTTGTTCCTTTATAAAAGTTGTGAGCAGCGGAATAATTTAAAGCAAAAAAAAGTTTTGTTAATATGTTAAAATTCAATTACTTCATTTTATACTCACTGTGAGCCCACATCTACTTGACTATTCTGGTTTAGAGTTTGAGCAGAAGTTTTTATTGTGTTCTAAAAACGAATTCGCAACATGAAATATAAATTTATTGTCACTCATAACTTCCAATGGTAAAGCTACTTAGAGACTTACAGAAAGAGATTCACGTAATGGTCCAATCAATGATTTTATTTTGGAAATATTATCTAGAGGTTGCTGTTGTTGTTGCGGCTGCTGTTGCTGTGGTTGGGGTTGTTGAATTTGCTGTTGCATAAGGGGTTGTTGAGGATTTTGCTGCTGTTGTTGTTGCTGCTGCTGTTGTTGTTGAAGCAGAATATTCATCATATTGAAATTACGATTGGCACGTAAATTAGAGAAAAAATACAAATTTTTATGAGAAAGTAACAAACTATAGTAATTAGAAAAGTTATATCCCTTATTTCACCTAAACTAAATGAAAGTACTATTTTCTATATCAACAATAACCCCCTCAAATGGCTTCCTCGTTATGTTTATTCAACCAGTAGTTTATATGGTTTACTTTAAGGTGTCTTCTCATGTTGATGTCCGACACTAGTTTAGAGCGTCAAATCTCAAAATTTCGCCTAGAACGCCATCTTAAATTGCTGCAGCGTTAAACTTCAAAACCAATAGTCTATTAATCTAGATCATAGAGATTAATAAATTTTAATGTAAAAAAGAAGAAGCAAACCCCTCATTTATCCATGATTTATCAGATTAGGAATAATATCATATGGCTATTTACTCCGAATAATAGTGAAAGGGATTACTTTTCGAACAATTTTGCAACTCGAGATTAAGTTAACTATCGATCATAATCTAGCTTAAAAGAAACAGATCACAGTGGAACCCACATTGTTTGACGAATGACATTTTGACATTGGCAGTAATGACACATTTTTATTACACTAGCCTCATGCTTGGTAGGTGGCAGAACTTAATTTGTGTTGTCAAGATTTACGTACAAATTGACCTTCTTTTTGGTGTATCTTCTGGTTGGAATTCGTTGGATAACGTTTAAACACGACTATTGCAGAACGGAGAGAGTTGTTGCGGAATTGTCTGGCTCAATATGTTCACATGGAGCGGATTAAATGCGGAGCAAAATATGCGTCATGAACTTTCATGTCGTGACGCATGCGTCAAGGAGCTGATTGGCTCTCGCCATTCCGCAATAGTCATGACCTACGCCATCTGATTGAGTCCTTACTTTGTATGTATGACCATAGACATCTATGGTTTAAGCCGAAGTTTTTCGGTAAACGCCACCTATAAAACATGAAAAAAGTCGATATCTGTGGTTTAAACTGATTTTTAGATCATGATCAAATTAACACTTTCAGAATTTCCGTAAAGCTCCTTTTAAAATTTTGTCTCTACACTAAAAATTCATAATCACACTTATAGTCAAATGTTACTTGCAACAATTTTTCAAAATAAATAGTGCTACATAACAAGTCAATAACACGTGCAAATTATGACATATCTGAGCCTAACTTCATTTTATTCAAATTTCAAGAAGTCAATAAATTTTTTATTTTTTTTTTTAAATAATACAAATTAAAAGGTTGGGCAATTGTAATGTGTTACAGCATATAATATGTCTCGTCATCCATCACCATTAGACAATGAGCAATGTAGGCAATGTTCTAGATTTTCGGATTATGTGAAATCTGCCACAAAGAAATCCAAAGAGAATAGTCAAAAAAATGTGAGTAAAAGTTATGATTAAAACGTTTCAAAATCAATTTAATATATTGCTTCTACCTATTTTAGGGAAATGAGGAAAAACCAATACGAGAAGATTGTCCATTAGATAAAGATGGACTGGGTAATAAATCTTGGGGATTACTTCATACAATGGCAGCTAAATATCCAACGAAACCTACACTTCAAGATGAATGTTCAATGAAAGAATTTTTTGCACATTTTGCTAGATTTTACCCTTGTGATCATTGTGCTAAAGATTTAAGAGATGAGTAAGTAAGATAACATAAACTAAAATATAAAACTTAACAATGTTTCATCACATTTTAGATTAAAAATAGATCCTCCACAAACGAAATCTCAAGATGAATTGAGTCAATGGTTATGTAAATTACATAACAAGATAAATGTTAAAATAGGTAAAGAAATTTTCGACTGCTCAAAGGTAAATGAGCGATGGAGAGATGGTTGGGCAGATGGCTCTTGTGATTATTAGGTTTAAATAAGAGAACCATAATAGTTTTTAAGAAGTCAAATATTTTGTGATATATGTAATTGAAATTAGAAAATATATATACATATGTTTTATTGTGTCATAGAATGATGTCCTTTGAAAAGCCAATCAGGCGCTTCGGCTTGGTCATTAGGCAAGCTGTAAGCAAGTGTTTCTACCACACCTATGTGAGCGCTGGGCACTCACAGATGATGTGGTCCGCAATTTGATCCTTCTCCATCTACCTGCAGCACTCTAGGTCGTCTATGATGCCCATACTGTGGAGATGGAGTCTTAGAGACCATGTCTAGAGCAGTTGTTTGGTAGGAAATGCAAAAGGGCCATATATTTGTGTATTTGTGCCTTAGCTTGTCTCATGCAGTTATCTTTCCATCTCTGCAGTTTGATGGATTTGCAGATCCCAGTTTAGCTTGTAGCTCATCAGTTCTTATACTTTCTTTAACTTTAGCACTAGTCTGAAGCATACCATTTAGGCCGTTATGGCAGCTCTAGTTTCCGAACAGATTCCTGTGGCGTCCATTGAGTATCATACGTCTACTTTTCATAACAGCAAATACCTCGTCTGTTTGAGGTTTCCCCAAGCTTCTGATAATATTAGACTTGCATCTATGCTATTTTTTTTTGTATCTTCTCTGTTCTCAATATTGTGAAGCATTTGTTTGTACATGGAAGTTTACTGTACTGTGATTTTAAAACTTATCACTTGATCCATGGGCTCTAAAACAGAAGTGACATTGGGCGATAAAAAGACAAGTTTGATGCATTTTATATTGGAGACAATGGGGAGAGCGGGACAATTCTCTACTAGGAGGAAAATTTTGTTTCCTCCAAATTTTACATTTGCATCCCAGTTAGTAAAAAGTAAATCGTTTTCAGGTCATAATAAAATCGCTGGTCAATGAACCACAGAAGAATTTGTTCAAATATTAATGACTAATAAAAATCAAGAGTATTTTAAAAAAACTTTTTATAAAAATTTTCACCAGCAAATTATCCAAGTACTTTCCATGCAATATAAATTATTTATAAATACGAATCAGTACCGAACGGAAAGAGTTCAAGTGAATCAAATAACTTATCCTCTTCGGCATCCTCTTCCAAAGAATCTTTGTTACCAAAATTTTTGTGTGAGCCCCTTTTTAATCTATCACTTTCACCGATAAAATTTTCTTGGTTATGTTCAGATCCTTCCATAGTGTCAAGTAATATATCAGAATTTATAGATTCATGTTTATCTGTTATTGTGGTGTTACCAATTTTGTTGTCCCCTGGATTTAAATCATTATTACTTGCATCTTGTTTACCGAATATTGATTTCCCTTTAATTGTATCCAAATAACTGAAATTTTCAACAACGTTTTTTGTTTCTGCTTTGTGTTCAGAATTATCAACCATCCAATTGTTGAATCTCTGTTGTATGATAGTAGAGCCAAGCTCTTCATATTCAGATTTTGTTACTAAAACATATAAGTTGTAAATGGAAAAAAGAAAATATCTAAAATGTATCATTGTCAAATTTGTTATTAAATTTCACATCCAAAAAAATAAGTACTAAAATAATTCGAATTAGTAATACATTCATGTAAGGAAATATATAAAATATTCAACACTTTGACTGCCAACTTCAAAATAACTCATAATTAACCTCCCAGAAGAGTTTTTTTTTTACATAATTTAAGTAAGGACTAGAACTTTTTGGAAAAGGCCTTCATATTCTATTCATTCATTCATATTCAGTGATAACTTTATATTCAAATTAGTATTTCTAATGATACAATGTGACTAAATAAAATTGTGAAAATTTCCTTAGCATTCAACGTGTTAAAAGTAGGATTACTGAAAACACTGTTTACTGTTTCTGACATTGTAACTTAGTATAAAAACAAAAAATATTCAGAAATTGAGGGCCAGAATACAACAAACAACATACATGTATAATAATATTTAAAATGTTGCTTGCAAAGGAGGTAATCAAGTTTTTAATAAAATCTCGTTTAAAGGTCAACAATCCAGAATAAATGCAGAGATCTTTATTAAGAGGGAGTGAAAAGAAAAAGAGGTCTTCCAGAGAAAAAAAGGATAGAAGCATGTAGAGAAAATCTAGAAATAGTAGGAATAGAGAACTAGTGTTAAGCAGCCATAAACAAAAATAAAAGGAGGAAAATAGTAAAGCAACTCCAAGCCTTGGACCAATAAAGCCTGTTGAGCTGTTTTTTTTTATATATAAAAAAATGCCAATTTACCTAAAAATGATTTAAAGTTGGGGAATTTTAATAAGGCGCCTCCTCCCTCCCAACTGTAAGTAATAGGATTCTCTGGTAAATACACAGATATTTCCCATTCTTGAGGCAACTGTGATCGTAGTTCTGCATACATTCGCTCTTTAAAACCTGAAGAATTTTTTTATATAAATGAAAAAAAAATGTATTTTGATTAAATTTACCAGGAAATTTACAATTTCCACCAACTAGAACTACATGTTTGACTAAATCTTCTTGTTGATTTTTTGGACAACAATAAACTGATTTTACAATAGCTTCTGCAATACCCATACTTTTCATTCCAATATCAGAAGGATGAAAAAGAATTTCAGGTACCACAAAACGTTCGTTATTTAAACGTAATATCTGGCAATTTTCCTCTATTTCCTTCTGGTTTACATTATTTGGATCTTGTATATAACCTCTACGAATATTATTAAAATCGGGCAAAACATAATTTTTCACAATTTCATTATTTCGTTTGTTGGCAGCTAGTTTTAATTCTTGTATAACATTTTCTGCAACATAGCAAGTATCTTCTTTTACTTGATTTATGACATATGTTTCTTCCATTACGTTATACTGTCTATAGGAAATCAGATCTTTCAAGTGATTTGTTAATAATTTTCCACCTACATTCAGTCTTTTGATTCCTCTCAAATATTTTTTTCCATTAATATAAGGGACAACTTGGGTGAAACTAAACCCTGAGTCAACAATAATACAAGAAGCATTTTCTGATAAATTATGTTCTTCTGTGTATCTCAAGGTAGCTAAATCACTAGGATTTAGCCTAAACATAGCAGGAACTTCATATTCTTCAAAGAATATTTCATCAGTACAATCTTGAATAGATTTAAAGTTAAATAATGGTTGTGTCATTATTACGGGTTTGTCTTCTACTGGATATAAATTTTTACTAAATATATGATCCCACACCGGTTTCTGTACATCCCATTTTGTAATATATCCTCTTTCACAAGGCATAAGGAAATACAACCCTGAACAATCTCTACATTCATTAATTTGATTACCTACGAGAAAAATTAATCAAATCAAAACAAAAGGAACATTTTTTTATATACCTATAAATAATCGTTTCCTCTCAGATTTTGCTTTCATGATGCAGTTAGGTATAAGATCAACTTTATCTTTAGACAATCCTACTTTAATATTATATGCTCCATTATCGACTATCAAAGCGGACATACTTTCCCGTTTTGGACTAGGTTCTATATTAGCGCTACTTCTACGACGCTTCATTTTCGTTTTATCAGTAATTTTCGAATACATTTTTGGTTCACTCATTGTAAAAATATATATGTAGTCATGAAAATCTATTTACAATTTTTTTGCTCGTAAAGAACTTTTTGTAAGGTTAGAGCAAACTTCAGAGTATATGAAGAGGTTACGAAATGGCCGTCGTGGGGTAAGCAAATGCAGCTTCTCTGTGCATTTATTGCATTTTGAAGTTATTAGTTGGTTGTTAGCTCTCATTATTTTCATTTTTACTGCTTAAGGCTTTATTAAAGATCTGCTACTTAAATAAGTGCAAAATTTCATCCCGGAAACGTGGCTTTGCTATTTTTTTTGCGACTATGCAGTGTTGTACTTAGTATAAGCGGTGAATTGAAGCTGAAAGATGGGTTTTAGCACACGATTTTAAATTCCACTAAGCACTCACGACAACCACGTTCATGACCACGATCTTTCCCGTTGGCTTACGAGGCATTTTGAGCTTTGAGATAAGTATTAGCTATTGACAAAACAGAAAAAATAAAACAAAAGCCTTAAGAGGTTATGTTATCATTTGTAAGTCATTGAATTGAATCCCATATGCCATCAAAAAATGAAATATATTTTCATGGTCGCTTGCGACCACAACGACCGTAGTCAAACTGCCGATCGTGGGGTAAACAATTTAGTTTCTCGTATGTACCTGTGTTAGCTTTTCTTGATTTTTTTCGGCTAGTGAGAGTTGTTTTGAATTGCTTTTTTTTGTTTGATGGTGTTAAAAAGATTCCATAGATACTTTTTAGATATCCTTCAGTGAAATTAATACAGCTGAAACTGAGTATTTTTGTAGTTTCTTTTACTCAATTTGCAAGTAAGCAATTTACGAATCTTAATACATTTGTGTATATTTTTTGCTTATATTCCAGGAGTTTTTCAACTTTAGTTTCAACAGCTGCATTCTTGTTTATCAAACATGAGTGAATCTTTTTTAAGGTTGTGATAACCTAGTGGAGGTTGAAAGGTACCAAGACTATCTTACGATCTTTAGGTGGAATTAACCTTTTTTATTAGATGAAAAGAGCTTTAGTCAGAATCCTGTTCATTTCCAATATACTTTATAAAAAATATTGTCATAGTTATTTTCGAAACAAATCTTTAAGAAGCAATGTCGCAATAAAATTGGAAATAATAAATAAATAATAATTCTAAAATCGACCAATGAAGTTCACAAACCACACAAAAACTAGAGCAAAAGCATTTGTTTATCAAATGGCGGGATTTTAACATTTATTTAGGTTGCTCTATGAAAAGTTGAGTTTAATCTATAAGTAAAGCAAATTTGAGAGTTTTAATGGCTGTTTATTAAAAAAGACCAAAAAAATGAACTCTTATGAATGTTCAACCATCCACTACTAATACATAGGCGTATGTTATATTATTAAATTCAGGCACAAGATAAACACAAGTATTTTAAATTTATTGTTTAAATTAGGGTATGAGGAGGTTAAAAAACCTATGTAAGTAAAGAAAATATATTTTTAATAATAACTTGAAAATATCACAATTCCTTCGATTTTGAATAAATTGACAACAAATTTCTACCTTTTTCGACAATTGGTTGGATATAAATTTTTTCAAAGTATTGTATTAATTTTTCAACTTGTTTTTCCTCATTATTAAAATCGGCTGTTAGTTTAATGTTTCTTTTCCCAAGGGCTTCTTCTGTATCCAAAGACTCTGGAAAGTATTCAAATATTCGATTACAGCCGATAAGATTTATTTCTTCTAATGTAGGATTTTCTATCAACCGTCTCAATGATATCCCAGTAAGATCAGTATTGTAAGAAAGATTTATATTTACTAAAGATTTTCCTGAACACAACCTACAAATGAATATTAATAAATAGTAAGATCTATAATAAACTTGTTTTGAGTTACAGTTCTATTGAAGACATGATGAATATGAGTGGAATATTTAAAAAGAGCGAAGAATATACAAAACTGTTTCGAATTCAAACACTTATGGCGAAACTGACTCCCTTTGTACAGGTTTTGGAACAGTTCAAGTAAAAAATAAACATAATATCAATTACTACCAGATAACTAAGATAGTAAACAGGGGTTACCTAGTACTGAAATCTTGAGCCCCCTGTTGGAGCTGTTTTTGCTATCCTTTACAGGTCACTTTCAAATTCCGATGCTATAATCAACTTCAGTATCTGATCAATGGCGGTTTTACAGATTCGCCGTATGTAAGCTATTCATCTTTTGCCGCCTCTACTGAAATGTTATAGCTTAGTTCACAATTATTTGAATTAATTTTATATCAATAAAATTTCAACCTTGTAATTTGAGAACTAAGTCTCTGTGTAAGATCCTTGATTATTTTAAGAGCAAATACTTGTAGGAAAACATTATTAGCAAAGAAAATCATTAACTATATCATCGTATAGTGTTTATTAGGTATATTTCTATGCATAAACAGTTAAAGCCTTTAGATTTTCTTGATGAAGTCGATGGTAAATAGTTTCTAGTAAACAACATTACAGTAGGTCAAGACAGACAATTCTAAAGATTCACAAAGATTTTTCCTCATCTTGAAATTGAGAATAGACCTGTTTATATACAAGTTTCATCTTAACATAACTTTTCTGCAAAAATATCTTTAAATGTTCTTTACACCTCAAGTCCACATCTAGAATTAGTCCTAAGTTCTTAGCAAATTGTTTTATCACCAATGTCTCACTGCCCAACTCCAATTTTAAATTTTTTTGCAAATTTTCTTTTCGTCTCTGAAAACAAAACAGCAAAACTTCAGTCTAATTTGCATTCGGATTTAGAATGTGTTCAGTGGAATATTCATCAATACTTGACAGCGTGTAGCTGATGCATTTGGATCTGCAAGATCAAAGTAATGTAGAATTTTTATCAGCATATGATTGAATGTGTGACAGTGTGAGACATTGTCATATATATCAAAGATATATACGAGGAACAAAAGTGGGCTAATTATTGAACCCTGTGGCACACCATATTCTATTTCATCAGCCTCAGATGAACTCTGATCCGTGAGAACTTCTTCCTTTTAAGTAGGATTCGAAGAATTTACATATTTCATCAAATTCCAGATATTTCAGCTTTTCACAAAGAAGATCGTGATCCAATACATCAAATGCCTTGGAGTAATCCAAGGAGACGGATATGACAGCCTTCTCCTTATCCAATACTCTTATTATGTTGCCAGTGATATTTAACATTGCAGTTGCTGTGCTATGCCCCATACGAAACCCTGACTGATGGATGGGAAGAAAATTATTTTCCTGTAAAAAAGAGTTCATCTGGGTTTGCATTGCTCGTCCAAGGACTTTTGAAAGTACTGGTAACAAGCTTATAGAACGAAAATCTTTCAATTCAGTTGGATTATGTACTTTAGGTACCGCACAGACTAACGCCTCTTTCCAACCGTTAGGAAAGTAGCCAGTCTCTAGATAAGAATTTATAATATGAGTCTAGGGATTTAGCACTGTGGGCAAGTAACGTTTGAGCATCTGCAACGTAAGACCATAATTTCCAGCCGCGTTTGATTTAATCGTAAATACATGGTTAAGAATTGATTCAGGAGACTCCATAACAAAGCTTAACTTTGGCTTATGGCTATTGTAGAAAGCTAAGTTCTCTTGACGTACATGGGATTTGTTGAAAACGCTCAGAAAGTACTTATTGATCTCATCGGCCTGTTACAAACTTGTAGGCAGATTTGTGGATGTTCTGTTAAAAGATAAAGCGTAAGGTAATTTCAAGTTTTAGCTATAAAGCATTGGAAATTTTTGTTAAATCTAAGTTTATACATCATTAGTTACTTTAGTTGTAGCATAATAATTAAAAAAATACCATTCCTTACCTAAGTAGTTCATATAAGTCATTATCTTGCAATTTACTTCTTGATAAATTTAAACATTCCAATGAAATGAAAAGGTTGTTTTCATTAAATGTATCATTCCATCGTTCTACTTTTATATTATTTAAACAATTTCCAGATAAATTCAATTCGACTATATTGCCAAATGTAGTCCAGGAAAGAAATTTTTCAATATCAGATGAACTCAACTTATTATAACACATATTTAAATTACGAATATCTCTCAGATTTAAATTTGAGTTGGCATTTTCGATTTCTTTGAATAATCCGCTGGTAAATTCCACATTTCCAATATTTAATTGTTCCAATTTTAAATGTTTCGTTATTTCACTCAAATGATAGAAGCTTTTGTTTCTCAAGTAATTATTACTAAGATCTAAGTGCTTTAGTTTTTCTAAAATCCTCCCCGAGGCCATCGAAAACATTTTAACTATTTCGTTCAAGTGATTACTGGTTAAACCAGTACATCGAAGATTTAACGAAGTAAGGTTTACTAAAGAAGGAAGACTTGCACATAAAATGGCCATGCAACTAACGTCGAGAAAATTTCCTGATAAATTTAAATCTAATAAAGTCGTTTGATGGTTTAAGGCTTTACAAAGGGGGGATAGAGTTGTAGAAAATCCTCGGTTTTGTATATTCAGTTTCACTGAAACCTCTTCTAATAATTTAGCCAGGCTATCATTGACATCTGAAAAATAAATTTGATAAGAAAATAAATCTTATAACGTACATAATTTTTTTATTTCAGGTTAACGTACTTCGACAGCACTGGTCATTGGCACACAAAAACAATCATATAATACATAAGTTAAATTAAGGACTCTATATCTATTACAAGACATAAATCTCGCTAAAACTCGAGCACGGCTGGACCGATTTGGCTACTTTTGGTCTTGAATTATTTATGGAAGTCCAGAGATGGTTTAAAAGGTGATTAAATATGAAAATGCTCGGAATTGAATAAAAACACAAACACAACTTAAGAGTTGTAGTCACCGCGCAATCGACATCGGATTCAGTTTTGGAGGTATTTATATAAAATTTCAATTTAATTGGAATAGAACAAGCTGATTATCTCGATTGATTGTAATAACAATGATTCAAAATGTCTTTCATTAAATATTGGAAAAAAAGCTAATAAAAAATAAAAAAAAAGGAGACAGTTAAAATAATATATAAAAAATATATTTCGTTCAATTAAATCAAAAAAAGTTTAATTGTCTATTAGTAAATAATGGGTGTATCAAAATTCATTATCATTATTTATTAAAATATAAAATCAATAAATTAAACATAAAATGGTTAAATCAGAAATAAAAAATTTTTTTAATTTAATTTCTTTTGAGAAAACTTTATAATCAATATCTTAGGAGTTCTTTTTTATTTCTAAATACTCTTTTCACACTTCATAAACATAGAATCTATATTTTTTTACCTTCTCTCATATGCGAACAAACTTCTTTATATCTTTCAACCAAAGGAGTTGCGTACAGTTTTATGATCCTGCCAACCACCGGTTCTGCTTGCGTTGTACCTAATGGAAACAGCAAACTCAGAGGATCCTCATCACACAGCAAAGCTCCACTTGCTGTTTCTAATTCCAAACAAGGTTTTGAGCATTCCTTTCTACAAAAATTGAACGTTATTGAAAGGCAGAAGTAAGCTGATCACGTTTATGATTTTATTTGGTAATTTTTCTTCTGTCCTCCCCTATATTTTACTTTTGTTTATAGTTTTGGTGATTTATTACTCGGTACCTATTTTGAAATATTACCAAATAAATGTAGTGATTAAATCCAAACCAATTTGGAATATATTGGAGGAATGAGAAACATTCAATCTATGAAAATAAAATATGTAATCTATAAAATAATATAAACAAAAATAAAGTAATTTCAGAAGTGCTCAAAACCAAAGATTCATTAAAATAAGGAGGTCCCCTTCAGGCCTATCTTTTAAAACACATTCAGGAAGGTAATCAAGAGGTAAAGAAAACACTACAAATAGTAACAAAATCTCCTTTTGTTAAAGATTTTGTAATAATGGGGAATTACAAAAAAAGACTAGAGATAATATATAGAGAATTGGAATAGAACTCTAGAAAGGAATGGAATGAAAATAAATATAAAATGTTGATAAAAAATTAATAAATATAATTGAATATATAAGTGACACATTAATAATATTTTGGGGTAGTAGGTAGTAAAGGAAAACAATAAGGAGATATTATGAAAAGGCAATGAAGATGAAGAATTTACTAAAAACTGTACTCATCTATTCATTAACACAAAGAAGACTTCAAATAAAAATAAATTGTCAGTATTACAAACTAATACCCATTTATGTAAGTGAAATTGTGAAATCATTTGCATCGAATACCCACAAGAAGTTGGCACCGCACTTTGAAGTTTGTTCCAAAACTGTATAGGGATTATGAAAAAATCCAAGAGGAAATTGAAAAAAATACGATTTTTCAGCTGGCACTGCATTGTGAAGGTATTGTGATTCTGGAGGTTGTTCTATGTTGTTCCAAAATATAGCGTTCAAAAAAATATATGTTTTTACAAGTTCCGTGAAGAATAATTTTTGATCTAGCAGCGCACATCCGAGCTATCGAGATTAGAATCGTTGTTCCGAGTTGTTTCCAGTTTGTTCTTGATTTTTCCAGAATATTTCTTATATGTAAGTTTCATTCTTAACCTTATGTTGGTGTTGAACAAAGTACAACAATCCTAGAACAATTTTCATTATCTAGTAAAAAGCTAGAATAATAGGGATGTCTTGAAATTGAAGTTTCAGTCAAATAATATGAACAATTATCTTTAAATTTCTAAAAACATAATCTTTTTTGAAAAACAATATTCTGGAACAATAAAGAACAAATTTGAAATCAAATCAAATCGCGATAGCTCGAAAGTAAAATAATTTTTCGCGAAAATTTTGAAAAAAAAACTTTTTTTCTCGAATGCCATACTTTGGAACAATATAGTACAATCCAATATCAACTCAGAACAATTTAAAAGTACGGTGACTGCTCAAAAATAGGTTTTTTTCCCAATTATCTCTAGAAGTACATTATCAGCCTGTTTTGGAACAAATAAGAACAAACCTAGAAAAACTTTCAATATATAGTAACAAGTTAGATTAATCAGAACAACTTATAGCGATTTATCGAAATTGAAGTATCAGTCAAATAATATAAACAATTTTCTTGAAATTTCTGAAAAAATATTTTTTTTGGAAAGCAATATTTTAGAACAATTGAGAACAAAATTGAAACGACTCAGAATCGCGATAGCTCAGAAGTGAAATTATTTTCAAAAAAATCTTTTCTCTTTGGAACAATATAGTACAACCCCAGAACAACTTAAAAGTGTGGTGTCAGCTCAAAAATACGATTTTTCTTCAATTTTCATTTTGGAACAAAGTAGAACAACTTCCAAAATCAGGAAAAAATCTAGAACAACTAATATAATAGCGATTTCTCAAAATTGAGGGGTCCGTTGGATAATACAATCAATTTTCTTGAAATGTCTACGAAATAATTTATTTTGGATAGTACTAATGTTCTGAAAAAAATTGAAAACAAACAAGAAACAACTCAGAACAACGATTAAAATCGCGATAACTCGAAAGTGAAAGTATTTTCTTTGAAACAATATGGTACAATAGTAGAACAACCGCCAAAATCGCGATACCCGCTCAAAATAAGATTTCCTTAAATTCTATCTAGAAGTTTCTTTATCATTCTATTTTGGAACAATATAGAACAAACCTAGACCAACTTTCATTATCTAGTCAAAAGCTGGAACAACCAGAACAACTCATATGATAGCGATTTAACTAAATTGAACTATCACTCAAATAATATGAACAATTTTCTTGAAATTTCTAAAAAAATTATTTATTTTGGAAAGCAATATTCTAGAACAATTGAGGACAAACTTAAAACGACTCAGAACAACTATTATAATAGCGATAACTCGGAAATGAAAGTATTTTTCGCGAAATTTGTGGAAAAAGATCTTTTTCATGAAATGCTATTCTTTAGAAAAATATAGAACAACCCTGAACAATCGCCATAGAATAACTAATAAATAGCAATTTCTCAAAATTGAGGGTTCCTTGGATGATATAATAAATTTCTAAAAAACAATTTATTTTGGATAGTAATATGATGAAAAAATTAAGAACAAACTAGAAACAACTCCAAACAACGATTATAATCGCGATAGCTCGAAAGTGAAATTATTTTTCACGACAATTTTGAAAAGAATCTTTTTCCCGAACGCCACCAACTTCTTGGAGGGTAACAGAAATTGTAAAAAGAACATGACGCCAACGCCAAAATAGTAATTAAAAGAGACCGAGGTGAACCAAAAGATAACATTTTACTCACTATTAATTATATCAAAAACTTTATTATCCACATCAATGTATCAGTAAAATTTAAATTAATTAATCTATAAACGAATTAAATGTAAAATTATCTCACCTTGCATATTTCTGAGCTGCCTGATCAGCCAACCAACCAATGGTATTGTCTTGAATCTGACCGAGTAAAACGGGAACCCTAAAAACTTTTCCTTCTATTTTCACATCGACATATACCATTAAATCCCCAGTAGAAATAACAGGTACATTTGAAAGACTCTGAACGTTCGGTGAGACGTTAACAGTAGATTCAATTTCAGCAAAACTTTTACTGTTTCCGAAAGCGGTTATTTTCGACTGTTTCGAAGATTGTTCCAAGCTGCTGTGTCTTTGGAATGTGGTGTTCGGTTTATTTCTAGAACCGATTGAAGTCTTATTGACTCCTGTATCGAGTAATGAAACTTGGACTTTTCTCTTTACACTCATCTGCGTATTATCAATTGTAAATCTTCTTTTAGATGGACTAGGTGCTGTTGGACTTTTCGTAGGCCTTGATCGAATTTCATCACTCGATCTCTTCACAGCTAAAACATTCATATATCGTTTAAATGGAAAGATATTTTTACTAAGTAAACTCACGTGATACGTGGCTATAATTATTCCTTTTAGCCGAAGAGGTAATTATAGATTCTGTTGAAGTCGTTTTTCTCTTTTTTATAGCCTTAGAAAGTTGTAAATCATCTTCCAACCAATCGTCGTATAACAAATCACGTTCGCGTATCAGAGCGGATTTTTTTTCCATACTAGATTTTATTTCTACGGACTTCTTGCTAGTAGATTTTGTACCTAGACTTTTTATAACTTGTTGATATTCATTCAACAGATTCGGAGATGATTCTCTTTGGAAACGATCGCCTATACAAAAAAAAAACAAAAATAAAAAGCTTCTTGGAACTATACTATATGTTACCTGAACTACTGTTTGAATCATGATCGGAATCATTTTCTTCATCAGATTTATCTGAGAGTATATCATCTGGTAAATTATATTCTTCTGAATCTTCGATAGTTTTATGCACAATAATCTTGTCTTCAACATTATGACCTACTTTTCTTAAAGCTTCTGAAATTCGTTTCACCAACTTTTGGTAAAGATCATAATCATCGTCGGTAAAGGGATACTTTTGGTGATAGAGTTTCAACACATTTAAAGTAGTATCACCGTTATCAGCTTTGATGGTAACAGATGCACCACGGTCCAAAAGCAATTCGACAATTTTTAGGTGACCGTTATTTGCAGCATCAAAAATTGGAGTAATACCTTAATATAATAAAAAAATTAGTTATTCTCATAATAAAAAAAATGCTGTATTTAAAAAATTAAAATCTGTTTTGTCTACAGTCACACCAGGAAATGATTCAGATCCTACTTTTGGGAGGGCTGGTATTATAGATAATAGAGTAGCTATCAAGCAAAACACCATTTGGAAAGAATATTAAAAAATATATTAACAGAAATTTAAATAACGATAAACTTCATTTTGACTTCAGATTTTAAAACATTGTAAAATATAAATTACCAAATTTGACTTATGCTGGCTACAGAAGAAGAGTTTACGATGCCTACATTTTACATTTTGATCTGAAAGAGATGCTTTCAATTTTTTTTCGAATTCCGTCTATAATGTCATTCAAGCATCAACAGCGTCTTAACAGGTTAAGCTCCAAAAAGTTTTTAACAGAATTTCCCTCTTGGTCAAGATGGGGATATAAATATCAATATATTACAAAATGAAGAAGATATATCAATAACTATATTAACATCCTTAGTGAACATAACTATGTCTCAATAATAAAAAGCACCAGACTTTTAAAATTTATGTAGACCTCAAGAAATTTCAAGAGGAACTGAAAAATATAGAATGGGACAGTCTCCAAGAATTAAGCACGCATGAAGCAACAACAGTTTTCATTGATACCGTATAAAGCAGAATACACAAATTACAAAAAACAATTATTGATAATTGGTAGAGCTCGCTAATATGCTAATATACTTTTGGACAATCAAACTCACTGCCTCGGAACTATACGCAGCAATCGCAAATACCAAATGCCGATGTCCTTTGAGAAGCCGATCAGGCGCTTTGGCTTGGACCCTTTGATGTCATTAGACAAGCCGTTAGTCTTGCTCAAGTGTTTAAACCGTGCTCGTTTGGATGCAGAGCACTAACAGATGACGTGGTCTGAGGTTTCGTCATCCTTCATGCATCAACGTCACTACGGATCGTCCGTGATGCCCATGGTGTCTTAGATGGCTGGGTCCGGTTACAACCCCGGTTACTACTCGAATTTCGCGCCTATTACAAGAAGCAGTTGTTTGGTGTGAGACGCATGAGGTCCATATAAATGTGCCTTCGCTTGTTTCAACGAGCTGGATCTTACAGCCCTCACTCACAAGATTATGTAGGACTCTCTTGCACCCCAGCACACATTTTCATTGGTTAAGGCTTGTATGACAGCTCTACTGTCTGAGCAGATTGAGATTACTGTGTTCCTGTGGCGTCGATTGAGTATCGCGTGTCAGTATTCCAACACAGCGAATACCTCGGCTGTAGCCTGTTCCCCAAGCGAAACAGATTCGCTTATTTTGAGGTGTCATCCGCAGAGGCCTGCTCCAGCCAAGCCTTTCCTCCTGGAGCCTTCGGTGTACCAGGTGGCCTTATTATTCATTATAGCGGGTTTTGAGTCACCATTCCACTGCTCCCTCTCAGTGATGTGTGCCTCCAAACCCTCCTCAAAAGGTTAAAAATATATGGTACATTATAACTCAATCGTTGATGAGGATAAACAAGTTTGAGTAATAATGTACCATATATTTTTAGCCTCTATAAGGATCAAAAAAAGATCGAAACGTTGGCATGTTAAAAAACTCTTAGAGAGTATTTTGAGTCCTCGACCTTATAACGCCATTCGAAATTACATACTAAGAAGGACAATAATATCAAGAATGATATATTTGCCTGGGTTTTCCAAATCTATCGACAACACATATGGCGCAGGGCCTTAAATAACAAATAATGTATCGAAACGTTGGCATTTTAAAAAACTGCTCCAGTCAAGTCATTCCTTCTGGAGCCGTCGGTGTACCAGGCCTTATTATTCAATATAGCGGCCTTGGAGTCACCATTCCACTGCTCCCGCTCAGTGATGTGTGCCTCCAAACCCTTATTATCAACGGTCGCAGGCGTCATTTGGTCCCTACCAATAGAAATAATTGGGCATTCACCTGTGACCTGCGTCCAGATTTTTGCATAGCCAGTTGACCCAACTTGCAGTTCTTTGTGGATGTTCAACTTGTAGGCTGTCATAACGGTTTCAATGGCACACAATTTACATATTAGGAAGGACAATAATATCAACAATGACATTCTCATTATTTTTACTAACGAAAATAGTAGATACCTTCACATTTGACGCCCCCTCTATCATTTATCGCGGCCCCCTTATCTAATAACAGCTCAACTATTTCATAATAACCATGATTGCAAGCTTCGTGTATCGGTAACCAGCCGGTATTGTCACGTATATTCACAGGATGACCTTGTTCCAGGAGATGCTTGACGACTGGAATTTTTCCATTAATACAAGCAACGTGTAATTGCGATTCTCCTTTCGCGTTCTTTTTTACCGCAAAGTTTTTAGATCTCCTTTTACCGATATGTATGTTAGTTGGATTGATTGTCGTTTGTAGATCCGAATCAGATTTATCTGAATCTAGAGAAAAAATGATTAGGTAATTATTTGTAATAAAAAATGATATATACATTTACCTGTAATATCATCAAGTTCTACATAATTTTCTTTAGAAGTATTTGAAATTGAAATATCGCTTTCATTATCAGACGATGATGAATCACTTTCGTAATCAGGAATTTTTAAACCCTTCAATTTCTGTTCGTATTTGTAAGCTTCCGTTTCATTATGAATACGCTGTAAATACTGGATACATCTAATAAACAATAATATTAGATACATTTACAATGGATTTTATTGAAAATATACCTCGTGATCATCCGTCTTTCTTCTTTCAAGTTGCAATTTTCTTGACAGTGTTCTATAGCCCTATTGTAAACTAATAGCACTTCATTCGCAGATCGATTAGCAGATTCCTTATTATCGGCTATCTTACTCAAAGCATCGAGGCAGTCTTTTATATTATCCCGAAGATTGTATTCTTTCTCAAAATGTTGAATGGCTTCTTCATACATCTTATTATCTTCATATGTTTGTGCTAAAGTATTATAACAAATAGCCAGCTCCCTACCGCTGATTCCAGATTTCTCGGCATAATTCAACATCAATTTATAATACTCTAAAGCTTTTGAATAATTTTTAACGTCGCACGCACAGTCGCCCATTTTTTCATAAAGTTTTTTCAATTCTCTATTATCATTACTTTCCACCGCCAGTTTATCTTCCGTTTTACACATTGTTGCCACTGAAAATTTATACATCGAACACACACTACAGAAACACTCGAAAATATTGTCTGATCTTTTAAAAGTCCATCTGTAAGTCACTCAAAATTACATTCTCTGATCATTTAAAGGTCTATCCCTAGGTCACTCATAATTACAATGTCTGATCCTTAACATTACACTGTCTTATCCTTTAAAGGTCTTTTCTCAAGTCAATCAAAATTACAGTATCTGATCCTTTAAAGGCCTATTTCTAGGTCATTCAAAATTACACTGTCTGATCATTTACAGGTTCTTCCTAGGTCACTTAAAATTACATTGTTTGATTCATAAAGGTCCATCCCTAGGTCACTCAAAATTACAATGACTGATCCTTTGAAGGTCCATCCATAGGGCATTTAAAATTACACTGTCTGATCCTTTACAGGTCCTTCCTAGGTCACCCAAAATTACATTGTTTGATTCTAAAAAGGTCCATCCCTAGGTCACTCGAAATTACAATGTCTGACCCTTTGAAGGTCCATCCATAGGGCATTTAAAATTACACTGTATCATCCTTTAAAGGTCCATCCCTAGGTCACTCATAATAACAATGTCTGATACTTTAAATATCGTTCTCTAAGTAAATCAAAATATGGTATCTAATCCTTTAAAGGTCCATCACTAGGTCACTGAAAATTACACTTTCTGATCGTTTAAAAGTCCATCCCTAGGCCAAACAAAATTACACTTTCTGATCCTTTAAAGGCCCATCACTAGGTGACACTTATAATACTGCCTGATTCTTTAAAGGTCCTTCCTTAAGTCAATCAAAATTACAGTATATGATCCTTTAAAGGCCTATTTCTAGGTCACTAAAAATTACACTTTCAATCCTTTAAATATTCATTACTAGGTCACTGTCCAATCTGTTAAAGGTCCTTCTGAAGGTCACTATCTGATCCGTTAAAGATCCTTCCCTATGTCACCGATTGCTCTAGATCCAGATAATGTAAGTTTGAATGTTATTGTAGTGGTAATAAACAATATGTTCATTATAAATATCCTAACCTACCCTTTTAAAAATTCTATTTTTTATATTAAATATTTTCATGTCAAAAATAATTTGAGTAAACTATTCCAAATAAAAGTAGTATTCACCTGCTCTTAAATATTTTTCAATGAGTTTTCTCTCTTGAATGTTAGGAGTATTCAGCTTGTATGCTTTGTATAAACTTTTCTTTGCCCCATAAAAGTCGCCTAGTTTAATCAGTGCTTCGGATTTTGCGAAGAGCACACCACTCATTAAATCTACATTACTTTTTGTTTTCTCTAAAATTTATGAGAAAATATTTTATTTACTAAATACCGAATAAATATCAAATTTTCTGATAAAACATTAATAATTTAAAAAAAAAGTGAGATAGAAAATTTATACCTTATCTTGTCTATAGGGGAGGTCATTGAAAAATTATAGTATTCAATAAGTGTGGAAAGTGTGAATTAAAAAATTTGATTATAAACATCGTTGTTGATGTTATATGAAATAACAAGTAAAAATGAACATATTATACTTAACATTTACTTAAATAACAGTGAAGTAGCTTCTAATACGTTTTTTTTTTCTTAGAAAAGAGAGTTTTAAAACATTTTCCAAAAGTTTCTTCCATGATCTCATTGTCTGTCATGATTTGACACTGCTCATCGTCTGCTCCTTCTGACCAGGTGTTAACATCAGCAAATGTCGGATGACCAGGACTATCTACTAGTTATTCGACAATTGCTACTCTTAAGTCATTTACCCCAACATCTGTGACAGTTTTAGGTTCTGATTTTTTCTTGTAATCCAGTAATGGAGCCAGAGAATTCCACAACTACGTCAACGAACAAATGTGTTTGTTGAAAGCTTTTCCCATGCTCTTGCAAGATTGAAAAGAACATATTACAGATTGCTTTCCTTCAAAGCTGTAACACTTTTTTTTGAAAAAACACTGTACAGCAGTATTGGAACTTGTTTTTATAGTTTGGTTGATATTGATCCATTGGTTGGAATAACGTTAAAGTTAAATCAGAGGGCACAAACTGTAACAATGATTTTACCATCCTTATATTTTAATTCGTCCTCATCGGGGTACCCAGGAAAATTGTCAAGAAAACCAAGGGCTTTTTTAGGCAATTCCTACGTTTTCAAAAACTTTTTTACTGATGGAACAAATGTTTTATGAAACCATTTTAAGAAAAGAGTTTTCGTCATCCTTCATTGATATACATTTCATTTTATGGGACAAAAGATCTAAGAAAATTGAAAAAAGAAATATTCAATTTTGATTAGTACTTACTTGCAGCTTCTATTGCTAAATTATAGTGATGCATCGATTTGCCACTGTCATTTTGTTTTTCATATAAAGCCGCTAAAGACATATAACCCCGACTCATTTGTTCGTAAATATCATTGTTCTTGCAGACGTTAATTGAAGTGGTAAATAATTCTATGGCTTTATTAAAATCACCCTGACTATCTTTAACTAATCCCAGATTTGAAAATAACCTTGCTTGCATATCTGCTTTTTCAACTTTACTTATACCAGTTAAACTAAAAATGTAAATTCTATCTTCTTCTCTAACATATTCAATTAAATAGCAACTTCAAACAACTGAAATTATTATATTCAAAAAGTGATAAGGATTCTTACCTTTCACATACCCTCATACTTTTCATAAAATATTTGAAAGCTGCATTTAAATTTTCTTTTGAATCAGTCGGCGTTTCTAAGTGTATTGTTAAATAAATATGACCAATAGTAGCATAAGCTCTTTGAATTTCGGGATTATTTTTTTCCATGATTGCAATATCTATAAAAATTATAAGCTTTTATAGTAGCCATATAAAAAATATTCTAAATTTACTGACTAAGATAAATCTTTTGATGTTCCAGTGCTTTTGTATAATTGTTAAGTCCCAAATAAGCTTCCCCAATGCCTCGATTTGCTTTGGCATATTCAATTTGATTATGTTCTAATTTATATATTTCAGCAAGAGCTTTGAATTCCTCGACGGCTCTTTCAAACTGCCCGCTTTTCATGTATAATTCGGAAAGTTCGGCGTAAATAGCAACCAAAAGTCGATTGTTGCCTTCATTTTGAGCTTTAATTTTTCTTTTTTGTAGCCCTGGAAATAAAACAATATAAAGAATACTGAGTAATAATATTATTAAGTCATTTATTCATATAACAAATGTATAATTGTTTATAAAACCTACTTATTTCATCCATTATAAAAATAAATTGTATTTGGCGGTAATTTAATTACATCTTTGGGTTAACTAGTTCTTCTTTTCGCTTCAAAATTAACTTTTTACTCTTGTTATATACAAACACTGTTAATCTCGATTACCCAAAAATACTTGATTAATATAAGACTAATGGTTTTTGGAAATTTGACATGCAATTATAATTATTTGAAAAACAACTATTTAAAAAACGCTTATATTGGTATGCAGTATGTACAGGCTGTATTAAATGGATGATATTTTAGTCAATGTAAATAAAAGATAAAGAAGAAGAGTTATAGCCTTTTTTAAAGGGCTATTTACGTTTTTCATTAATTACCTTTTTAATAAAAATCATACAATGATTACATACGAGGTATTAATGTTATATAGGGTCATGCCCAAGGTAAGGTTTTCAAGATTTATCATAAATATAATAAGCAACGCAAAGTTATTAACTAGCTGGTATAACATTTTGTTTCAGATTGAATTAGCGTCTGTGTTAAAACGAACAGCAAATACAATATTTGACAAAGGTGGCATAATAAGAAAACTGGAAAATTTGGGAACCCGAGACATGCCGTATAAAACTAGCGTGCATGGAGTCGTTTATAAAAAAGCTAGGTAACCAGTCTTATTTTTTTTAAAAATCACATTCTACTTAAGCGCACTGTTTTTCTAGTTACTTTCTAATTGAATGTAATGTTCCACCTACCACAATAAATTCACTATTGGATGAATATGGAAGAGATGTAGATATAATAAGACGAACAATTTACAAAAAAAATGAACCAACCCAATTTGAATGCACATTACATGAAGAATTACAACCACCGCCTTACAGAAAAGATGTTCAAGATCTCATTAAACAAGCAAGGAAATTAGATAAGCCTAGGTTTAAATATAACACAGGCTTAGATTATTATCCTTTCCAAAGATAATTTGTTTTGTATTAATAGTTAAAATATATTTTCTTTTTAGTTTATTCATTTTTTAATTCATCTTATGAAGTATTAGTATCTAGAAACTTTGTTGGTAGACGTTTTTTTCATTGTGCTCTTATCTACAACTAAAACACTAAAGCATCCACTATATTACATCGAAATTAATCAAGTAAGATTGTGTAGACACACTTAGCTTTGTGTTGTATGTATGTGTATAATAGGGTATCATGTACACTACAACTCAAAGGATCTATTGTGTCCCCCAGCGTGAGGAAACAAATTTTTTTTTGAACAATTTTTGTTACTTGAATGGTTTTGTCGTTAGATTAAATACGAAAGTTTTGTCTAAATCCAAATGTTATTTCCAGTAGCGGGGTCCCCGCCGTTAGAGGCCGTGGGTGTAACCCTGGTCCTTGATACTGTCATTTACTATCACATCACTATCAATTAAATTGTGTAATTTATATTATTATAAAGTCAAAGATTAGGGTCATCAGATTCCTTATTAATATGTTCATTCAATATTATAATAGGAAATAATGATTAATAATATTGAGGTAGCACACAGATTCACGGGGGCCCCGCTTCATATAATTATTAGACACAATACAAACTCTTCAATGCTGTTTTAATGTATCTAGATAAAGATGGGCGCTTGGTCTTATATTTAGCATCGAGTATGACAACAAAATTGGGTTACAAGTATCAGCAACATCAGCGTTTTGTATTAATATTAGTTGGGGCCTCACCGATTCACGGGAGCCCCGCGACTTTAAGATACATATAATTAGACACAATACAAACATGTCAACGCTCTTTCAATGTACCTAGATGAAGATGTGTCCTTGGTCTTGTATTTAGCATCCGGGTATAACAACAAAATTGGGTTACAAGTATCAGAAACACCAGCACTTGGTATTAATATTAGTTGGTTAATTATTACATGTACATGTCGAACTAAGAGTTAAAAAAATAAACTTCTTCTTTTAAGTCAAGATAAGAATATGGGGCAAGCCATATGTAAATCCGATAAAGTATGACAGTGGTGGAAGGAGCCCTAGGACTGACCCTGTTCCGGAATGTGTAAATAGATGTTATTTTCCTTGTATTCTTATCACTAGTAAGGCCACTACCCTACCCACAAAGTCGATCGAAGTTAACCAAATAAAAGAGTAAAGACACTTCATCCTATTTTGCCTCCCCTTGCTCAACTTCTGATAATTTTCGATTTTTAGTACGAGTCAAAGGATTCCAAGTGAAACAACGTTCAACCACATGAGTTTAGAACGGTTAAGTTTGTCAAAGCATCAGAGCAAGTAGTGAAACACTTTATTTCAACTAATAGATTACATCTTCTAGATTTTTTTGCTTAGAAACTTTATAAACATCATATTTAACTAAAGCTTCTCTGATTTTATCTGTGATAACACTTTGTATATATACTTAGACATGTTAGTAACAATATTAAGGAAGTAGATGGAATTTAGAAGGATTGGGAATATTTGTAGGATAATGATATTTCAAATGAGAGACATATTGAGCCTTATTCTAGTTTATTAACACTTTAAGACAGGCATATACTTCATGTGCGATTTATTTCTATATACATAGTTTATAAAAAGCTAAATAAAAGATTAACTACATTGCAGTCATAATAAGGTTAAAACGAAGAGAAGGAACATTTTACTGCTTCAGTTTTTTTTTCGTAAAAAATAATTTTCGTCATTTCTGATACTCCAAATCTCAAGCAACACATTTTAGTTTTATGATTACGTAATTTAAAAACGATCTTATTGTAACTAGTAACAAATATCGTTATTTTTCCTTAATTAAGTTATTATAATATACAGTAATTGCTACTAATTTTTTATTGATAAAATTTTGTTCTATTTCCACTTTTCCACCTAGCCCTGCCTCCTTGGCCAACTATAAAATTAAAAAAGTTTATGGCATTAATTGATAAGTAAAAAAGTACAGAAATACACTCCCCTACAAAATTGAAGCATAATTTGATATTCAGTTAAAACTTTTAGTAAAAAACACTTTAGGTTTCTGCAAGAAATGGTTTATTTCAATATCTCTTACATCCAATTCCACAATCTAGCTCTGTAACACAATTAATATTTTAAAATGAACCCTAATATTAACATAAAACCCCAAAAAGTGTTATTGCATTGATCGTAGAAGTCTTTTCACAAGTACAAATGGTACAATCCTTGATTTATAGAACATTAAGAATATAGCAACAAACAGGAAGTAATCAAAGAAGAGCAGATCAGAACTCTAGTTAACAACAGCACATCGGCTAGCGTGACTTAAATTTACTAGAGACTGAGAAGACCACAAACGGTGGAATGTAATGTTCTGAAATGATTCCAGATTTTGCCTATTCTATCATGATCGACGTTTTCCAGTATATACAAGACCATACCACCAAGGTACGCATAAGGTGGGGAATCAGAAATGGTATGGAGTGCCATTAGGAAGGGAACACCGGCATTCGTCTTAATGGATTTTGACATATAACCACAAGTTGTACCTTTCACTTCCTTTATCAGAAAAAATTTATTTATGCAAGATATTCAAACGAAAAAGGTGGGGAGTGTATTTTCAATTATTAATATAAAATGGTAATTTTTTTTCTTACTAACCGTATCAGTACTTTAAGCCATCTTGTAATGTATATGAGATATTAATAGTGCTGGAACCTCAGATTTTGAACAGTGCAAGTCAAAATACTTGAAATGATACTTACCACAAATGTATTGGAGTTTCTAGGTAAAAAAGCCACCACATTTGATGTCACCTTCCTTGCGCTTGCAATTAATTGTGAGAAAGGAACTGGCAATAACATCGTTTCAAGATCATATGACGGTTCGGAAAGATACGAAGGTCCACCCCAAGGAGGACTCAAAAAGACTACGTCGGCTTTCAGACCTCCAGCCAATTGTATGAAATCTCCAATTATAAACTCAATTTTGTCCGATACTCCATAAACATTGGCGTTATTTTGTGCTAGCTCTATTTTCTTGGGATCTATATCAATCGCTATAACTAAATAAAAATTATACAGTGAGTTGCGACAATAATTTTATAAATGGAGTTTAAGTAGGTGAAACTGCTAAAATCTCGATTCTCTTAAAGCAATTATATTCCTAATGAGTTAAATACACTTTTTTTCCTATATTACCACAACCACTTATTTTATTGTAGAAAGTCCTAGTTCATAAATTAAAATGCTTATGCCCACTTGAATAAAGTTCTCTGGAACAAACATGAAAAAAAAAACAATCACCAAAGCCATAAAAGCCCTGATGGTGTGCAGAAACTTTGCAGGGAGGAATTGGGGTTGTAACCTACAGTGGATGTACACAGCAATTGTGAGTTCAATCATCATATTTGGGGCAGTGGTTTGGGGTACTAGAACTAGTATGAATACCATAAGGAATGATCTATCGAAGGTACAAAGACTGGATTGCTTATGTGCAACCGAGGCTATGAAATCTTGTCGAACAGCTGCACTAGAAGTGATTCTAAATATTCCACCTTTCCACATAGTTCTTGAAAGCGTGACAGAAAAAACATCACTTTGAATGTTCAGGAAGGGAATCATCAAAGAAAACCCGTTCCTAAATAATGACCAACCCTTGGACAAGCCTCAGAATGTCACATCGAAAAAGTTTAGCTTTGAGAAAAACTTCACCTCACTAATAAACGACAAAAGCAAGTGGGATGAAAACACCATACAAGAAATGAACAGAAATACCATTAAATGGTATACGGATGGATCAAAAGCAGCAGATGGAACTGTAATAGGAATGTATGGACCCAGAACCAAACACTCTAAAAGACTGAACAGCGCACCAAACATTTTTCAGCAGCCATTAGAGCTCTAAGCTCCAATATCATAAAATCCAAAGTCGTTTGGGATTGCCTAAAAAAATTAAACGAGAAAAGCAAGAAAAATAAAATTATCCTACAATGGATTCCGGGACACACTGGAACGAAGGAAAATAGCTAATAAGTTCGCTAAAGCGAGGACAAACAAGCCATTTATAGGACCCGAACCCTTCTGTAGTATCAGCTACAAAGCAATAGAAAAAGAACTGGAAAAGAAGGTAGATAGGAGCAATACCAATTATTGGGACAATATACAAGGGCCGAGACAGGCAAAGACTTTTCCGGGAAACTATAACCAAAGAAGATCTGCTGAATTTGGTCGTGGCCACCCATTGATTTCGAGTCTAGCCTAGCCTAAAACATGTTTTTGACTATACATATATCCAATACACATTTATAAGCCATTCAATCTTACAGTCATGTAACCAGAAACGAAGACTACGAGGTCTGGCTATTAAATAACGAGACTGCGCGCCTAGAGGGCGCCCATGACAAAAGTCTTTGCAAAGCTGGTACCAAAAAATCTGACTCCTGACTAAAATCTCTTGCGTCACTGATCTGCTCATATTACCTTGAAAGGTTAGAAAAAGATCTGGTTTGGAAGGGACCCGATTTGAGTCGATGGAAGCGGTAAAGCAAAAAACGGCAGAGCTCCTAAGGCAATCACCAAAGAAGACTTCCAGCACTACTTCGATCAATGGAAAAAAAGTATGGAAAGGTCTGTGGTGAGGGAAGGGGAGCATTCGAACGTAGAAGAATTTTTATAATAAATCCCTTTTTCGTAACCAGTCTAGTTATCTAATAGCCAGACCTCGTTTTTAATAAATGTATAGATTAAAAGGAAATGATTGAAACTACTTAATGATAGATTCTTTGATTTGCTCAAAAATTGCAGAAATACTCATACATTTTTCAATGGTTATTTCATATAATAATTGCTTAAGACTTTTTTAAATTTTTTGTCCCGTCATTGCAAATGATTACATTAGCAAAAAAGTGCAAAATGGAATGACATTCTTGGGTAATATCTATAGAAAGTTATCCAATTATGGTAAACAAGGCAATGATAATTCCTCGACGAATAGTGAAAATCATGACATATAGGAGAGTTTTTTTTAAACTTAAGATTAATAGAATAAAGCCAGAATAACGTTATGAATTCAAATTTAACATGAAAAAGTTGTAGTGGAGTTCTGTACAATTCGATGAATTTATCTAGTTATTTCCTTGGAATGCTTCTCTATTCTATATACTAAATCTATATACGGATCAACGACCAGT
The DNA here is from genome assembly GCF_026230105.1 of Diorhabda sublineata. Classification (NCBI taxonomy): domain Eukaryota; kingdom Metazoa; phylum Arthropoda; class Insecta; order Coleoptera; family Chrysomelidae; genus Diorhabda; species Diorhabda sublineata. The sequence continues at coordinate 5,403,016 of NC_079482.1, forward strand.
AAGTTTTGGCATAAATACAGCTCTATGGTACCTTGAAGAAGAAGTGACATTGATATGATACTGTTTAACCAAAGATTAAAAAAGTTTAAGCCCCGATTTCGGGGATTTAATTTAATGATAGTTTAAAGACTTTGTTTAACACACTGTGCAATCCAGAAAGACAGAATTAAACCAGTGTTAAATTGTTAACCTTTCGGCGCAAGTGACCATTAATTGTTGGAAGTAATTAATGACAATTATATTTATTACTCGGTTACAAAAACAAATAGATTTAAATGGTGATATATCTTTCGATTTACCTCAAAGAAAAAATGTGTCCAAAAAAATAGAAGGTGTTTAAGAAAATGTCAATTATTCAATTTCTGCTGTGTCTTACCTTTTTTGCAATTAAGCGCAAACTGAATTGAATTTCCACCTGCTCCACAAAAAGCATCTATGATAACATCACACCTACACCTCTCTGCAGTGTGTTTTGCTACTTGCTCTGGTGTTACAGAATACCAACTTTCTAAAACAAATTTAATATATTGCAATTTACAGTATTGGAAAAAATTTCAGAGAGATCCAATGTAAAATCTCCAACTAATATAATCGAAACTGACCAGTTAAGTTGGAATTTCTGAAACCGTAGGTGATATTCACATCTACACTGTCTGGCTAAATCTTCAGTCTCTGAAGACGATAACTTGTTCATCGAAACGCATAGTGTAATCGTGAATGGTGGTGTAAACAATGTATTCAGTATAAAACTGACCGGTTTTAATTTTAAATAGAATTTCGAAATTGTTCCATTGGATTCCCGTTCACCAGAATGTAGTGGGAATGTTTTAATCACGATTTGTTTTTGGTTCACGTTCGCTTTTGAATCGTTAAGTACAAACAACCAAGAACAATATCAAACACGATGAAATTTCGTTATATTATGTATAAAAATATCAAAAGATATATGAGGTTAGAAATTATTTGATATATACAATCCTATATTACCATTTTTATCTACAAATAATTAATTTAAATAAAATAAAAATCGAAGGGCTTTGAAACAGTTACGAATTAACATCCTGACACCTGCTAGAGCTCAGTTACCATTGTTGCTTGTTTAAACCCCAAACATTCATATGAGTCAATTAAAATGAACGTTTCTAATAGAAACTGTAAAAGAAATATCGACAAAGTTGCCTGCCTTAACAATATTTTACTGTTAAGTTGGAATTTCTGGTACCGTTAGTGATATTCATACTGAACACACTGTTTACACCAACACTCACGATTACACTATCTGACTGAAGTAAACAGTCTCTGAAGACGGTAACTTGATTGTCGAAACGCCTGTCAGACAGTGTAATCGTCAGTGTTAATGTAAACAGTGTGTTCAACATAATATTTTACTGTATTAGACTTGCGTGAGGGATATTGGTAAACTGTACGTTATGAAAAAAGTGCTAATATATCAGTAAGTCAGAGGTAAACCATCATAAGTGCATTTTTTTCACATTTGAGATTTTTACCTCAAGATTTTCATCGAGGAAAATTATCCTACATGCAAAAAAAAGATGGTAGGTGAAATATAGCCATATATTATTTTACATGTAGGATAGTTTTCCTCAATAAAGATCCATCAAAAATCTCAAATGTGAAAAAAATGCATTTATGATGTTTTATCTTTGACCTGTAGATATAGATACAAATTTTTCAGAATGCCTTTTGGAATAATATCCCCCCAGGGGTATTTAAAAAAAATATGATGATATTCAATAAGGTATTACAGAAACTAGTATTTCATTTATTCCTGATCCTTTAAGAACCTTTAAGAATCCACCAGCTTCAGTTTAGGTAAGTCTTGCTATCCTATACAGTATTCTACCCAGTGTCAAGCTCTGAGATTCTAAAGTTCTACTTTTTCTTGCATATCTATGGCAATAGCACAGTTGTCAGAGGAGTTCTGCTATCAATAGCTTCTTGAGTTGAGAATAAATATCTTTGATAACTCTCTCTCCAAAACCAATATGCTCCTTTAACTTCAGCAATATGTCAAAGCAGTTTAGTATCCACTTTGAATGTAATATACAATTATAATTTTACCTTCATCCAGTTTAATTCCCATATCAAATTTGCTAAATAAACTGAACCTCTTCTGCCAATATTTCCTCAACTTGGAATTATTTTTAATTTCAGGTGGATATTGAGGTTGTTTTCTTTTCCTCCGTTTCCTTTTTGTTGTTTGAACCTCTTCAATTTTTTCTTCCACAGTCGGTGATACAGGTGCATCACCAGTAATAGCTTCTTCTTCGCAAGAACTAAGCTCATTGTCAGAGCTTTCGGAAAATATATTGTGATCGATTGTCTGCAAATACGATAAAAATTAATACTGATTTTATATGTAAAAAGTAGTTATACTTACTTCCTGTTTTGGAAATGCGTTTCCTTCGTCATCGAATATAAAATGTTTTGGTTTTTTTGCCTCGGGTCGTAGTTTGAGATGTCTATTTTGTTGTCTGATATGTTTCATCTTATAATTTACTTCTCCTGATAATAATTCCTTTGAAGTTTCCTGGAATTCTATTCCTATTAAATTGAATGCTGCTTTCACTCTACTCCTGTTAGAGTTGAAGTCACGCTTTCCTTTCGGGCTAAAATTATTAAGTAAAAGGAAATGATGAAGCTGGTTCAAGTTAAAATTAAAATGCTAAAAAATAGTGATGAATAATAAGGCAAAAAATATGTAAATATAAATAAATCAAACTAAGAGTAGTCTAAGAACATGTTTTTAAAAATATTGGAAAGTAAAAAAATATCTCAGCACGACAACAATCATCAACAAGATGTAATATAAGGAAACTTGATATGTGTGAACAGACTGTGTATTTAGAGGAAGCATTAGAAGAAGATGAAGACAGAGGAAGGACTATTTTATGAATAATACATATAAGAAGAAATAGATATATGTAACCTAAAAAATAATAAAAGAAGAAAATTGAATTTCAAAGCTCATTTAAAGGAAATAATAAAAATTTGTTCGAAATACCCTGAATTCGTTCAATATTAAAATAGATAAAAAGACAAGATTAAACTAGTTTAAGTTAAATTAAAAATCCAATAGAAGGATGAATAATAAAGCAAAAAAACAGATTGGATAAATAAAAAATTCATAAATTTCTTTCAAGATGTGAAAATATTTAAGAATGACAACCATTAGTAGTGAAGAAGAAATATAAGTACTTAACCTAAAAATATATAAAAGAAGAATAATGTTAAAAAAGTTAGGTGAGGTTAGGGAAAATCGTCATAAAAAAAGTATTCAAAAAATTTAGGTTTTCTTAGTTATTTTTGGCCATCTAAGTTTGCTCTGTTACTTTATTTCATAAAAAAAGAAAGTGCTTAAAATATATACCAGAGTAGAGGTATAAAAATCAATTTTATCGACTTTCCAAAAGAGAAGCCATTTGGAGTTTTTAATAAAAAAAATGGTATCAAATTCTTGTTTATTTGATGATAAAAGTCAATATCCACGACATTATTTTTTTATGAAAAATCGCTTTTTTAGAAAGTCTATAAAACTAATTTTTTTGTATTTTCTTCGGCATATAGTGAGACTATCACAGCATAAATTGTTTTATAATACAAAGTAACTTTGTTAGCCAAAAAGTACCTTTCAAGAAAAAATTAATTTTTATGATATCCAACACATTTTAGAAGTAGTTCAGTAGTTACAAATCGCTTTTAATGCGCAAATAAATCTCAGCTGATTCCGCACCTGCATCTTTGTCTCGCATACAAGTTGCAATTCTAGGGAGAAATCTAGTTACTTCTCGATTAACAACCAACAAAATGTCAGTCAGATCAGCTGATCGAATGAAGCGCTTTTGTCTTTTGCGCTTGTTTCTTCTTCTGTGATATATCTATTCATCAGGTTGTTGTATGATAAGAAGCATGCGCAAGGGAAGATCAGCTGATTGATTTAATTAAAATCTCGTAGCTCCATCTTCTTTATTCCATATAAATCTCATTTCCAGGGATAAATCTAGTTATTTTTGGATTAACAACCAACTAAATTTCAAGTAAATAAGTTGATCGAATGAAGCGCTTTTGAAAAACTAATTTTTTCTTTTTCTGTGATAAATCTATTCATCTTGATGGTGGACAATCGAAGGCTTGTGCAGATGAAACTCAACACAGTTATTCAGTAAAGATTTCACACCTACATCTTTGTATCCAGTTACGTTTCGATTAACAATCACCCAAATGTCAAGTTAGATCAGTTGTTCAAGTGAAGCACTCATAAACTTCGTAAAACTAGACTGCGCGATTACAATGTGCGGTAATTGGTGAAACGAGATAAGGGATAAAAGAAATAGAATGGTGAAACGAGTACCTATACAAGAAATTAGATCGAACACCTCTAATATTTGACAGAGACAACTATACCGTAACTTTGTATCTCGTTCTAATATTGGAAAACTAATTTAATCAAATGCGCAGCCTAGTACTACTATGTCTATGGAAACACTTTTGTAAAATGATAGATTTAGTAACACTAGACTGAGCAATTGTGTTAACTTTAGAAATAAACATCCTCTAACCTCAAGTAGAGCTATCTTTGTTCCACTATGAGGAAATTTGTGAAATTAGACAAAGGAATAGAGAAATAAAACGAAGAAAACAGGCACGATACAAGAAATAACTATACTATAAGATGCATTTCTTCGAATTTACAGTCTAGTATTACTATGTCTACTTTTTTGTCTTCTCTGGTAAATCTAACCTTCTTGTTGATTAGTTATTTCTTAAATGATAATTTTAGGGTTGGCATCCTTGCAGTAGAAAAAAAATAGTTTTGGTAAGTGACAGTCAGTATACAATGAGAAGAACTGTGCACATGTAATCTCCTTGTGGTGGCAATCTTTATCCTATCGGCAGCATATTGAATCATGTTCTAAGATTTTCAAGCCAGGATATTCCGAACCTATCTTTCCAAATAGTTTGCCTTGCGGAATGATTTGGAGCAATACATATTTGGTTTCGTTTCGCGTTACGTAGTCGAAATACTGTAATTTGTTCGTTTGTTACCCGGAGGGTCAAGGGCATTAGTCTATGAAGCCACATTTCGAATTTTTTTGCTCATATCTTCGTTCAAGGTCCAGGACTCAACCTCATAAAGCAGAACGGTGAAAACGTGACATCTCTGCATTCTTATTTTTATTTCAAGAGAGATCATGACTCTTGAATAATGGTACTTATTCGGTTAAAGGTGGACCTTGCTTTTTAGATACATGCCCTTCTTTCCTGGTTATCGGTCCAATTCTCGGTATTCATATTGTTTGACTATTTATTTTGTAACTTTATTGATATAGAGATGACTTCCTATATCTAGGGTTTTGTCTTTTTGACATTGCTGACTGTGAGGGGTGATACCATCCTTCAGAATTTGTAAATCTTTTATATCAGCAAATACAATGGTGTCATCTGCATATCTGATGTTATTCATCCATTTAGCAGTACACATTTTTTTGTCTGAACATGTAATATTCATCAAAATATGTAATATTCTGACCTTGTAACCATTTCAAGTAGCCTTAAGGTAAGAATATGTCAAATTAATTGTGAAGTATGGGAAAGGGGCGAAAATGCTTGTAAGATGTTATAATTCCAACCCTATTAAATCTAATGAGGTTTAATTTTTTTTATATAAAGTACCAATACCTTTTAATACATTCGGTTTTATCAAAATTTTGTGATTTATATATTTTGTTAGATCCGAATGTAGTAGGTAGACCCATAGCGATCATTTCTTTATAAATGGTATTTTCTTCTTCGCTTTCTTCATCGCTAGTGCTATTGCTGTGAGAAATACTAGGTACTTGTTCATCAGTTTCAAGATGTGTAGATTCGTTCTCTAATAATGTAGATTCTTCGTTATCGTGGATAGCTGTTTTTATTGATTGATCGCTGACACTCATTTCTTTACTTTTATCTGAAAATAGATGACAGTGTCGAGAAATAATCATCAAAGACACACAGTTACTTTACCTAAAGCCACGATTCCACTAACAGATTGAATGAACTTATTGTAATGCTCTAAATATTGATCTTCGTAATGTTTTTTCCATAAAGCATTCCACTGATGCTGATAATCTTCTTCAGAATCCTCCGAACTGACCGAACTATGTACCGAACTGACAGAAGAAAAACTATCCGAACTGGTTGTGCTATTACTTAAATCTATAGAAGAAACTGTCATTCGAGTGACATTTGTAATGGAATCTATCGTTTTCAAACTACTACTTGTACGAGAGCAGCACCTAGAAGTTAGTAATCTTTCAGCTTCCGTTTCTTCGTCTATGCTTGAAGGAGACAGAGGATTCCAACCTAAGATATACCATTAGAATTAAAGTTATATATATATATATATATAAAAATACTATATACCTTCTGAGATTTCTGTAGATATCTTTTCGTCGCTACCTGATAAAGTTCTTAAAAGAATTTGATTTCTTGAAATGCTCTCCTTTTTTATTCCTTGGTTTTTATCGATTTGTTTCAAACAAGCCTGTTGAAGATCTGCAGTGAAAGCATGAACGTCCTTTTCGTTAAAAGTAAACTTCTTTGGATTGTGTGATGTATAATTATCTTCTATAGAACTTTCAGCTGAAATTTATTGAGAATATATTTTAAACCCATGAAAATACAAAAAAAATTGTTCATTCGAAGCGATCTAAACCGTTATGGTAAATCTTACCAAGTAAATTATATTCTTCCCCCAATTTTTTCTGTGAAATGTAATCTGGATTGATGTATTGACTATATTTATCTATCCAAGATTCCCATATCAATTTTTCACCGTTTAGAGACCAAAATTTGTTCCAATCTGATTCGATATCATGTATAAACTGTTCGTTAAGATCTGTACCACTATCACTTTGTTGGATAGTTTTTGAAACAGTATGTATCTCTCTTAAACTTTCGTGTTCATCAGTTGAAAGATTATCAGTGTGAGACGCGCTACAGTAACAACTTACGACTTCTTGTTCAGTCTATAATGAAAAAATAATGAATAAGTTTTCTCATCTCAAATTCTAAACTTGCTGGTAATACTAACAAACCAGTTAATAGCTACCAACAAAAACCAATCCCTACTGATGAAAGAGAATAAAGAAAAAGACCAATTGACTTGATGTGGAGTCTGAGGTCATCCTCATCATGCCAAAATACCACAAACTGTACAAATACTTGAACTCTGATTAATGATAAATCATAATAAATATATTCATTACTAGATATTTCAAATTAAATTGATTATTGTCAATTTTACTTACTTCTGATTTAGTTTGTACGTTTTGTATGGACAAATCTTCATATATTTTATAAAACTCTTCATCTAATTGATTATCTTCTTCAGAAGCACTCTGTTCAGCCGACACAAATTGTTTAGAAACTTTTGTTCTAAAAAAACCGTGGTGCAAAAAAATTAGATTATAAAACACAGATTTCTGAATTGGAAAAACACAACAGCTGTAGAAAGTTACTTCAAAAAAATGTTTTATCAACGGACAACGGTATCGGGTCGTGGCTATAGTGAAAACTATATTGTTTTTAATGATCAAAGGATTTATATTTGTATTTGAAAAAGAAATTACCAATTATTCTCGCATACTTTCATTAGATCTACGTACCTAGTAGGTAATTAACGCCAGTTATAATTTTAAGATGCAGTTTAAACTCAAGACTTCAACACATTAAATATTAATACGAAGGCCGTGCAGACGCTATGGGGGCAAGCGCTGTAGGCGACTTGCGAAGCTCTTGCACTACACACTCCGCCATTCAGGCGTCAGTCGGCGTTGTACTACAGCCACGTAAAGATGTCCGTTATTATTGATACTTCCGCCGAGTGTGATTCGTTTTCTACAGGCTGAAGGCCATAGTGCTGCAGAAATCCATCGGAGAATGAGTCGGGTGTATGAGGAAAACTTCATCAGGGATGATGTTGAGTGTAAATGGTGTCGAAAGTTTAAAGATGGCAGTAATGATGTGTATGATGAAGGGGCCAAGGACGCCAATCTGTCGTTTCAGATGACCAGATTCAACGAGTTGACAGGTTAAAGAAAACCGCAGATTCACCATTACTGCTTTGTCTCAGCTAAATGCACAACAGTCAACTTTTTTTAAGACACTAAACAAGAGCTAAGCAGCTACCGAGGCGTCATTCCGCTCAATATAGGAAACCATACGAAGATGGTAGGTTGATAAAAACTGCATTTTTACAGGCTGCAGATATATTATTTGATAACTTCAAAAACTAAACTGAGATCATGTCTGCTATTAAATCTGTTCAGCGTTCTGCTAATACAGTGATGCGAAGAGTTGATGCTATGAGTTCTAATTTAGTTTCACAGCTTAAAACTGATTTTGATCGTTGTAGTTATTTTTCCTTACAACTTGACGAATCAACTGATATAGTTGTTACAGCTTTGGTAATTTTTGTAAGAATGGTATTTGAAGATTTTGAAACAAAAGAAGAACTGGTAGAGGCCGTGCCGCTTACTGGGTATACAACTGGAAATGATATATTTTTAGCATTTGAAAAGCTCATTTAATCTGAAAACATTCCTGTGAAGAAGTTGATGGACCTAGGTACAGATGAAGCTTCTGCAATGGTAGGCGATTTATTGCCTTGTGTCGTTAAGATAGCAACATACCAAAATTTTTGTATTATCATTGCATCATACACCAGCAGTCATTGTGTGGAAAGTTCTTAAGTATGAACAATGTCATGAAAACAGTTGTCAAAATAGTAAATAGAATAAGAGCACATGCACTTCAAAGATGACTGTTCAGAGAACTAATTGAAGAGTTATAATGCCAGTATGGTGATCTGTTGCTTCGTACAGAAGTTCGTTGGTTTAGTTGAGGCAGAGTTATGCAACATTTCAAAGAGATACTACCTGCACTGGAAGATCCCACATGCCTGCAAGATTTATCCTTTCTTACTTATATAACTGAAAAGTTGAATAGCTTAAACTTGCAGCTTAGAGGCGCAAAGATGGAACATCGGTGGAATGATTTCAGATGTAACATCATTTTTAAAAAGCTCGAGCTGTGAGAAAAGAATATAACCCAGTTTGAATACAATCACTTTCCTAATCTGAAGTTAATTGTTGACAAACAAAATCCTCAACAACACCCCAGCAATAAACAAAAATACGTGGAAATTCTTTTAGACTTACACAACAATTCCAAGATTTTAAAAGCATATTGATTGTGTCACATTTCGTCAACTCTCCCTTTGGAGAGATCGATGCACATCGGGCTGTATGCAATAGAATTTTTTGATTTTTAGAATGACCTGTATCTAAAATACCTCTCTACCACTGATAATTTCTGGCCTCTAGTCCCCAAAGAAAAGTATCCAGTTGTGGTTCAAGTTGCATTGAAAGCTATGTTCTGTTCTACATACTTGTGTGAAGCATCTTTTTCAAGCATGAAATTCATGAAAAACAAATATAGAAACAGACTCACTGATGAACATTTGGACAACTGCATCAGAATGACGGCTACAACATATTCTCCAAACTTCAAGAAAATACTTGATGGCCAAAAAGAGTTCCACTCCTCTCATTGAAATGAACATTTAAACTTTTTTCGTTACACCTAGGTAGCTCACTAAAAGGTTTATAAATGCTAGGATGGCTCACTAACTCAAAATTTTGACGACCACTGTCATATATCATCATCAAAATTGATTTCTTTTCAACCTCTTCAACTTAAAAATACCAAATTTGGTACACAAGACTGTTAAGCGTATTAAGTAATGATAAGTAGACGATTGAAGTGACCTCATCTTAAAATTTCTTCCATAATTCCTCATGGATGCAACTTAGTGTAAGAGGTAAATTGCCCCCAATGTTTATATTCTGGGCTCCCTACACGCCTCTGCTCTGTGTTGATTCTTATGGGATACGCTCTGCATATTTCATTTATGTAAATAAATGAAACACATAAAAACATATAAAAACATTTATTAGATTTTATTTTCTCAAATTCTTAATTCTAATATTTCTTTCTTCTTCCATTTTGAAAGCCTTTTCCCATGATTCTTTATCAAAACACCCTTTTCCTTCAGAGATTGATACCAGTCTGGATATAATAAGCATACTATGTAAATCATCTGCAGTGACATTACTTCTGACTTGACGCATCTTGACAAATTCATTTTGGATGAACTCTTCGTTCTGTTCAGTGATTGAATAATCAGACATTCTCGAGATAGTCAAATATTTTCTTATATCATTTAATAAATCTGGTTTCAAGAAATGTTCTGCTGCTTCAATTATTTCTTTAAAGGTGCTTGTACACATTGGATCCGGTTCTAAAGTAACATGAACATCACTGTTGATCATCGATTTTCCTTCAGATAATATCAAAAAAGGAATGTCACAATTAAATTCCAGTGGGTAGTATTTAAAGTTGTAAGCTATAGATTGGTTTTTGATTACATCAGATATAGCTTTAATGTTGCTTATACCTGCCGAATTTAATTTCCCAGGAGTTAATTTGGTTTCATCCAAGACAAAGTGGGTATTTTCACTTAATTGAAGTACACCAGATGATAAATAATTCAATTCATAATCTTTTTTTGGAATAAATGTTAAATCATTTAGGTTTTCTAAGGTCATTGGCAAATAAACACTTTTTGGAACAATTTTTTCAATGAATTTATACAATTCATTTGGATAATTAGCAAGTTCTGGAATTTTCGAGATATTTAATGATAACTTGCCTAATGCTAAGCCTTCACGACGTAAATACACTCTTGATATTAGATGCAGCAGTAAATATTCAGCGGCCAAAGTATCTCCTAAAAGTAATTGTGTCAACAAAATCATTAGATCTTTACGAATCAAGCTGAATTTATTTTTATCATATTTATCAATTTCATTATTCAGCAAAGGATTACCATGTACTATCTTTCGAAAGCATGTGCAATGAATTTTGGGTATGAAACATGTCGCTCCATCTGTATCCATGTCATTGTCATCTCTATTAGCATTTACTGATGGATCCATATCCAAAAAACCAATAAATTCACACACATCATTAATTTTCAATACCTCCTGGTCGCCATACAACTTAACATGATATACTTGATTAGTATCTGTAGGAAGTGGAAAAATATCATTTGGACGGTTAGGTATAAATTTTGATTCTGTTCGATTAAAATTATTGTTGCAAATTTTCTTATTTTGTATGTTACTATTTGAAGCACAGCAAGGATCTTCTACATCCATAGTTTCCTCTAGAACTCTTTTTTTACTTGATAACATCGGTGCACAATTTTCTGGAATAACTTTCGATTTTTCTTCATACACATTAACCCATGTATTCACTGCTGGTACTGATATAACAACAAAAGTTTGTCGCTCAGAAGTAACATTAGAAATATTATCAAAATTAATGTATTCATTATCATTCACTGCAACGCTTTCTTCGTATTTACTATGTAACCAAGAGTTTCCATTTGTAACTTTATTTACTACCTCAAATTTTTCTAAATAATACTCAGGAGTATGCATATCTTGAATCATCCCAATGAATCTAACCAGTTTTGAGTTGCCTAATTGTTCCAACTTATTAACATTCAGTAATGGAATTGTGTCTCTTAACGATTGATCTTTCAACAAGTTCGAACAGTTTTCTTCATTTTCACGCCAATAAAATGGAGTTATCGTTTTTATATCCATTATTATAACAAAATTTACTATTTGAACTAAACTGTTACAATAACAAAGAATGATTTACTCTTTCGCGCTATTTCAATAAAATTGAGGTTAGGATCTTCTTTTTTATAAGAAACTATCAAAAGGATTCATAATTTTTGTCATACGTTGTGCTTTTTTCTATTTCAAACATAACATCTTTAAAAATATGTTGTACTTTGTATCCGTTGAGAGTGGAAGGAATTTTAAAGAGATTATAAAAACATAAGGGGGAATAGTGTAGTGCCTTACGGAGTTTATTCAACTGTTTAGACATTTCAGCAAGGCAATGATTCAAAACACGTATCAAAGCTAAAAGAATTTTTAAAATAAAAGAGAATACAAGCGGGTATTAAGAATCATGCATCATCATCCGAAACTTAATAAACATCTTCGGAAACTTTAATAAATTTGAAAAAATCGGTTATTTGGAAGCTCTCAATAAGGTTTAATGCAAATACATACACGAGCTTCAAAAATTGAATAATACTATTGTTTAAACTACGAAAAACGTATTTTATTTATTCAAACTGAAACCTTTTCTTTTGTGGATATATATTTTTTAGCAGCAGTGTATTTTACACACAATTTTATTTGTCTTAAAAATATATTTTAGTAAAATCACATATATTAAACCGAGAAAATCACTGTACGATAAAATATTGATACACTATAAATCAAAATTTGATATATTAAAATTCAATAGCTCATTTCTTGCTTGAAAATATCCAGTATCAGTCAAATCATATGGTTCAGGTACAAATGGAGGTGTAATTGATAATAGATTAGTCCAATCAATCTGACTAAAAGCTTCCATTTTCATGATATCATCTGCATTGGCCCTTACTTCTGGATTTTCATTTAAAAGAGCCTCTATACCTTGAACAACCACAGGTGACAAAGCTTCATCATCAGTAGGCCACTCTATATTATGCTCAAGAATATTTTTAAAAACCAGCTGAGGTGTAGCATCACTGAATGGAGGAATGCCGGTTACAAATTCATATAAACAACATCCTAGAGCCCACCAATCCACAGCGTGATTATGGCCTTTCCTTAAAAGCAATTCTGGAGCAAGGTAATCAGGAGTTCCTAATATTCTCTGATCTGAATTCCATTGACCTCTTCTGACCGATTTGGGTGTACGAAAAGGAGTTCTGGGAGTTTTTGGGGTAGTCGCCTCACTTGATATAGGACTCATTATATGACTACTACCATTTATAGGTTTTACACTTTCATCAATAGATTTTTTAGGCAATTCAAATCTAGTAGATTTTGGTTTGTTCTTCTGAGCAGAAACAGGTGTTGAAAAAGTAACACCTTTTGGAGATTCAACTCTCATAATTTCCATTTCACCTGTTAAGCCAGTTTTGACAAAAGTTTTTCTTGTGGTTTTTGGTGAAGGTGATCTATATTTCCTTTTTCTCTCCCTTACTTCACGTATCTTGTAACTACTGCAACCACATATTTTTCTACTTATTGGAGAACTATCACATGAATTTCCTGTATTTTCTTCTTGACTACTTCGACAAGTATCATAAGAAGTATCTGATAATCGAGAAGGAGTATTATAGTCTGTAGAAAGATAAGTAATGCCAGATAAAACTGAAGAATTATGTATGGCATTATTTGAAATATTTTCTTTAAAATTTGACGAGTCATGTCTACTAACAGCACTTTCACAATGTATTTCTGAAATGGAGTCAATAGCATTACTATTTATATATTTAGAATTTCCTGACCCAAAACTTAGATGAGAAGTCAAACTTAACAATTGCCCAGGAGTTCTTTTACATATATTTGGTGTAAAATTTTCAAAATCTGATATCTCCAAGTCTCTGTGAATATGAACTTTGGATAAACCGAAATCAGTTAACTTAACATGTCCTTCTTTAGACAACAGCATATTATCGGGTTTAATATCCCTATGAATAATATTATGTTTATGTAAATATTGTAGTGCTAAGCAAACTTCAGCTGTATAGAAAATTGCCATTGATTCATCGAAAAAACCATATACACTAAGAAGTGACTTCAAATCTCCTCCAACCATATATTCCATCACTAAATATATTGAGGACGCTGTTTGTAGTGAATAGAAGAGTTGCACACAAAATGGGCTTTTTGTAAGAGCCAAAGCATTCCTTTCATTCACTACTTGAGTTACCATGTTTTTGTTGACCATTTCTGTTTTCTTCATCACTTTAATTGCATACATAACATCTATATTGTTTTTCTTATATCCTAAGAAAACCTTTCCAAATGCTCCACGACTTATCGGTTTTATAATAACGAAATCATTAATTTCGGGTGGTTTGGTACCTTTATTTTCTTCACTAATATCAGGAGCTGCTTCTTCGATATTTTTATTGTTCATGTTATCGATTAAATGAAATAAACAATTTCACAAACTTACTTGTTAGAAATGTTTTTTAAAACTTAAAAAATAACGTATTCCTGTTATTAATAATGACAAATGACAGATTTAATTGACTTACCGTATAAATGTTCTGCTGCTAATGAAACTAACATTAAATGTATCCTCTTGATTTTTTAATGAAAATTCGGCCAGAACATCAAACTGTACCTCACACATATTCAAAATAAAAACTTCAACTCATAATTCTGTATTTTTAACAAAAATCTACCTTTCCTAACAAAAGTGTTTTTGTCAATGTCAACTCAACAATGACAGTGCATGGTCTAAGACATTTTAGCTTATCCACTACCTAATTATTTGTTATTTTTTCATTTAAAATTACAATAAAAATCAGGTTACTCTAAAGCCCTTAAGAGAATACCTACTTTATCTCATTTTTTGATCTATATAGTGAATTTGATTCAAGGATAAAGATTTTAAGTAGAAAGGCCTTATTGATCAAATTTCATAGTGGAAAAAGAAGACGAAACGTAGAAATAGGTTATGGATAATACGTTTTTATAAACATAAGTAAAATGAGTGTAATTAATCAAAAGGATTATTTGAAAAAATACTTAAAAATTGGGAAACAAACAAAGGAAAAGAAAAAAAAGAAGCAATCTAATAAACTACTTGGAAAAGGGTAAATTATTGGATTTCATCTCTTACAAGTTAGGATAGAAAATAATTGTTTCATAGCTTATTCTATTCTTATTTTCATTTTTAGACTAAAAATTATTGATGATGATGTATACACTAACTTATCACAAGAAATACAAGACGACATAGATGCAGCAAATGAAGATGCTCCTCAGATTGTGGCAGTAATTGATGATAGACCACCTTCTATGCGAGTAGATGAAAAAACTAAAAATAATTTATGGCAACCTATAGGAGAATCAAATATAACCTCAAATGAGTCTAAAAATTTTAAAATAGGCAAAATAAATTTACATAAAAATGATGAACCAAAAAAATCAAGTAAAAGTAAATTACATAATAATTTGCCTCTGATAGAAAATAAATCTAAAAATCTAGATGACTACTCCTCAAAAAATAGAAATGAACAAACTTCTAGAAGAAAATACAATACATCTCCACCTAGAGATAATAATTTCTTTCCACCTAGTAGGCAAGGTGAAGATTACTCTCATGCTGGAAGAAAAAATGAAGATTACTCTCCACCTAGAAGAAAAGATGAAGATTATTCTCCATCTAGAAGAAAAGATGAAGATTACTCTCCCCCTAGAAGAAAAAATGAAGATTACTCTCCACCTAGAAGAAAAGATGAAGATTACTCCCCACCTAGAAGAAAAGATGAAGATTACTCTCTGCCTAGAAGAAAAGATACAAATAAAGATTCCGCATCTAAGAGATCAGGTGAAGATTATTCTCCATTAAGAAGACCAGATAAAAATCAATCACCACTTAGAAAAAAATATAAAGATTACTCTCCACCAAGGAGAAGAGATGAAGATTATTATTCACCCAAAAAAACTGATAAAGATCACTCTAAATCTAGAAGAAAAAATGAAGATTACTCTCCATCTAGAAGAAAAGATAAAGATTATTCTCCACAAAGAAGAAAAGATAGAGATTATTCTCCAAAGAGAAGGAAGGATAGAAAAAATTCTTCGGCTGTAGATAAGGGCCACTCCCCTGAAAGGAAAAAAAGCAAAGATTCCCTCTTAAGGAAGGAAAAATATTCTAATGATGATGAGTGTTCTTTAAGAAAAGATTCACCGCCTCCTACAAAAACTTCAGGAGTCAAGTAAGTTGTAATTTATATTTTGTACTTGATATGGATAGTTCTTGAAAGAGCTGGATTTACATATGGGCTGAATAGGCTATGGCTCAGGATGACAGAATTCAAGGGGCCATACATTTTGGTAAAAGGTAAAAAAATTAACAAATTATTCCAACAATTAGCATATTCATTATCAAATTCTGTCATTGCTTATTTTTTTAAATATGTGCAAATTACAAAATTATAAATTTAAGATGACCCAAATCCTAAATCTAATCATGACTAAAATCAGAATCAAGTTATTGTATTGTAATTCCTTAATATATCTTCTTGAATTTGATTATTCATAATCAAACATTAATTTTACCACTTTTTTTTATTCATTCTTCAATTGAAACTATAAGAAGCATAACTTTGATGTTAATAATTTAATCCATTTGATTTTAGTTTTACTATTACAAACTTTGTGTGGCCTCCTTGCTGCCATCGACCCACCTTGGTACTAAGGTAAACCTACATGGTTGTCTTGGGGAGAGGGACAAATTGTGGATAGCCCAGGGGCGGCAAATCTTCAAATCCACCTCTGGTTCTTAAACATACAAAATAATTGTTTTCAATTCAAAGGCGACCTGGTTCATAAAACAGTCCAAATTACAATTTCTTGTGGTTTTATAATCTAATTTTGTTTTCACTTTAGAAGAAAAGATGATTTACCCAATCCCCCAATCAAAAAACCATCTAGATGGGAAAAAGATGATATTTCTAAACCTGAAACTACTTTGAGTGGTAAAAAATCGGGATTACAAAGGGCGCAGAATTTAATAGATGACATGGCTAGGTTACAAAAACAGGAAGAGGAAATTTTTAAAACAATGTCTGCAGAAGTATCTGGAGTTAACGCAGCCACGGTCATAAGAAAAAAGAAACAAGAAGAGGTGAGAGATCCAGAAAAAGAAGCGAGAGAAAAAGAGATGAAAGAAAAATATTCAGTGTGGGGTAAAGGTTTGAAGCAAGTTCAAGATGAAACTGCAAAGTATGAAGATCAGTTAAAAGAAATGAACAAACCGTTGGCTAGGTATGCAGATGATGAAGATTTAGAAAGATATTTGAAGGAGCAAGAAAGAGAAGGTGATCCAATGCTGGCGTATATAAGAAAAAAGAAAAAGAAAGTTGCTGTCGAGCAAGGTATTTCAGGTATATATTTACTGAATTTTAGAATACACATTTATTCAATTATATATATTTTTTTATAGAAAAACCCATGTATATGGGAGACTTTATGCCAAATCGGTTTGGAATTCCCCCTGGGTATAGGTGGGATGGAGTAGATCGATCCAATGGTTATGAAACAAAGTGGTTCCAAACACAAAACTCCAAAAAAGCGATGCAAGATGAAGCTTTGATGTGGAGTACGGAAGATATGTAAATAATTATATTTAGGTTTTTAATAAATCAATTTATTTACTGTACAACATGTTTATTCAAACATTTTCAATATTAATTCAAAAAAATATTAATTAATATCATAATGCCTACTATCTATTCGGGAACTATTTTAATCCATGCCTCTTCCTCTTCTCCATTTTCATTGGGAATTCTAACTTTAACTAATTGGATAGGACCATCTGGGGTCTCGATGATTTGGGTTTCCCCACTAGCTAATGCATCACTTGAGATTATTTCTTCACAATCATCATCAGTTTGATCAGCAATTACCTAGAAAAGAAAAATTAGTCCAAATATAAAAACTATAACTTTATCTTACATGTTCGATTTGCTCTATGGCTTCTTCGTTATCTCCTTCACTACCAACTTCAGCAAAACTGATTTGTTGTCCATCTATTATTATATGCTCAGTACCGTCTTGGTCTTGGATGTACAATTTTCCATCGGTAGCTGTGTCCAAAATTTCCATTTCTCCTGCTGAGTTCACAGTTACTAATTGATCATCTTCAGTTGTGAGTCTAGGTTGATTAACTACAATTGTATCATTCAAGTGTCCTTGATTCTGCATATGCTGTAAAAAAATACAAATACAGAATATAAGAAATTATTTTATCTGAAATTGTCTTTACCTGATATAGTAACGGTTTCCTCATAAATCCAGCACCACATACCAAACATTCATATGGTTTTTTATCTGAATGAATGAACCTGTGAGCATTGCGATTGTCTCTGCTATTGAACGCTTTACCGCACACTTCACAAAGGAAAGGCTTTTCCCCTGTATGAATTCTACGATGTTTTTTAAAATGTTCTGGATAAACAAAAGTTGCTTCACAAATTTCGCATTTAAATGGCCTTTCTCCTGAAAATACACACCAAAAGGTGAAGATCTCGATTTATTAAATGGGAAAATACTTTACCCGTGTGAGCTGCTTTGATATGGTAATCTAAAAGTCGTCTCCTTTTAAATCCTTTACTGCAAATTGTACATTGATATCTTTTATCATCGTAATGAGTTGCTCTTTTATGAGATTGTAAATTTGATCTTTGACTAAAAGTCGCACCACAAAATTCACATTGGTAAGGTCTTTCACCTGTAAAATTTATACAAATATGGAAAAATTATGTACGAAATATTTGAAAAGGAGAAATAGCATAAGAAATAGATTAGGAGAAGAATAGCGAAGGTTGGGATCATTGAAAACCAAAGGGGGAGACTAGAAATAGGTATAAGAGGAACTGGATCCCTCATTTGATACTTGTCAAGGTAAAATGAAAAGTGAGAACCTTGAATATATGTGTATATACTGCATCAGCAAATAAATATTCTATTGCTTACCAGTGTGAGTCCTTTCATGATCTCTTATTTCTGCTTTCCTTGCAAACGCCTTTCCGCATAAACCACAAACGAATGGTTTATATCCTGTATGAACTATGGAATGTACTTCTAGATTATGGGATGAACCAAATTGTTTACCACATAATTGACATGCATATTCCTTCATTCCAAGATGAGTTCGTTCATGTTGTGTGAGATTTTGTTGACTAAGAAAGGATTTGTCACACTGAGAACATTTATAAGGTCGTGGTCTAAATTCGTGGGTTTTTTCATGAGCTTTGTAAGTGTATTTACTAGCAAAATCCTTACCGCATACTTCGCAAATGTAAGGACGGACACCTAAAGATATATTTTTTTTGTTTTTATTATATTAAATCATGAAAAATTGTAATAATTCTTTACTCTGTTTCCTAATGTGAGAGAAAAATTAATTATTTTACTGTAAAACCTTGAAAAGATGAAGGCACTGTATGAATGAGGAAACAGAGTATAAATAATTTTTTTATTTAGAATATAGATATGTACCTAAATGTGTATTGACATGTTCTTCTAGGAGATTTTTGCTGCTATACTTTTTCCCACATGTCTCGCATACCCAAGCTTTTGTTTGTGGATAGTGCATTCTTTTATGGATGCGAAACAATCTCAAATTACTGAAAATTCTATTACAAATTTCACATTGGAAATCTCCTTCTTCGGAAGCGACATGTTCGTCGAAATGTGCAGAGAGTTCGTTTCTTTTTGAAAAATCTTGACCGCAAACGTCACATATGTACAAACGAACACCATGTGCTTCTTTAACGTGTATTACAATGGCTTTGGATTCCCCAGCTACTGTCTGATCTCCTTGGCATAATAGACAAGTATATAAATCGCCATCTTTAGATACTACTGGTAGAGCAATCGTTGTTTCTGATTTTTTTTCTTCGAGCTTTATTTCTAAAGGCATCGTTGACATTTTCTTTCTTAATATAATTGGTTTCTTATCTGAATTGCCTGATGTTTTCATTGTTACATCAGAATCCTCTAACTTTAATGTTATCTCTGAAATAGTATTGGCATGAACTTTTGTTTTTTTTAATAATCAAAAAGTTGAAAAATATCTTGTTGAGTCCCAAATGAGGAACCTAAAGTTGTCTAATTTAAAGGTTTATTGAACCAATGTTTGGAATCATGAACTAAAGTATACTTATTTATCAAATATCAAAAATACCTTTATCAACTCCCATCAGAGAAGACTGTATAAGTGAGGAAGAGATATTTGATGGTTCATAATCAGAATCTGAAGAATTCTCCATTGCCCCTGCATCTAAAATCTCGCCTTCGTCTGCTGAAAATTGTTGATATTCTATGTTGGTATCAATTTCCATATCAGTATTTTCTCTTGGTTGTTCTATACCTGTTTCTAAATCAATACCATGCATTTTAACAAATTCCAATTGGATATTTTCAAAACAATTTTTTTCTGTGGAAACCTAAAGTATGAATTTATAATAAATTTTAAATAGAGCAGTGCAAGTTTAAAATTGACTTGAAATCAGGGTAGGGTTGATTTAAATCACGATTTTAATCAACTGTTTTTTTAAATAAAATTTATATTTAAATTCAAACAAAAAATTGTCTTCCATTTTTAATTCACACAAGTTACCTTATTATAATAACAAATTATTTTCAATTTTCATTAAAGAACTATAAAAATACTAATTCTGAAGCATTTTATATTCCTAGTTGGTTCCTTAATTTTGATTGCTCAAGACCAAACGTGCAAAAAACACATTCAACAGAAGCTGAAGATGTGATTGCACTTAAAAACTGTTTTATGCTATGTAGATGTTTTCCAATTTCAAGTTTATCTTTCTGTGCTTTCCGCCAGTCAATGCCAGAGAGTTCTGATGTTATTTCCTGAGTAAACATTATTTTAAGAAATGGCTCCAATTGGGCATTAAACCTTATGGTTAAAGTTAGCAGCCCACTTTGTTCATATATTTCCTCAATCGTTTCCAGGCATGCTTTTCTTGTTCTCTACTAAACTATATGACTCTCATTTAAGTAACAAAATGATATGCTTCCTCATATCACTGCCAAAAAATGTGTATTGTTTCATGGGATAACTGTAGATCTTCAAATAATGCTATTTTTAATGTTTCAACTAAACCTTGGATTTTCTTACTGCAACTTTTACAGACTGCTTGCAGCCAGTTTTATTTGGATATGTTTTCTTTTCAAAAATATTTCCAAATGTTACCCTCTTTTCTTCCAGCCATTATTTCAGATTTAAATTCAAATTTAGAACTATTTCAACAACTTTATGGTAAATTTAGCACAAATACTGTTCATACCCGAATGAGTTAAAACTTAAATCATGCCCCAAAAAAACAGGATTGTACAAAATGTGAGAATATAACGCCAAAAATGGAAATATTCAATAAGGGGGGAATAATTCCATATTACACTATTTTAAAATTTACAATTAAAAAAACAAATAATTTGTTTGAACAAATTATATGAACTCGGAAATAATAAATAACAAAACATTATATTTTAATAATATAAATTTGAGAATAAATAAAATAAATCATGGTTTTTTGATTTTTATATAAAAATATTTTTTTTTAATCAGATCTTTTCCAACCCTGTTTAAAATTAAATTACCTGTGTTGAATCTTCATCAGATGATGGTATAAATAGCATTTTTTGGGGAAAATTTTCAGTCCCGCATTCCGATTGAGTTTCTTGTGAATCATTTTCTTCTTTTATTTTGTTGCTATCAAATATTTCACTTTTGATTTCCGTTACCCTTGTGTGCAATTCATCAAGTTCAGAAATAAGTGAAAAACATTTTTTACATATTAGTTGTGGACCGTTTGGTTCCTCTTTTATTTCTTTGTCCAGTAATTTGAAAACTAGTGATGCTACGTGAAGATCTGATTCTCTATTGGACTAAAATCACGATTATTCAAATATATAAAAAAAATCAAAGCTGTATTTACTTACATCAGCACCGAATATTTCGATGTAATCTGTATCTGGAACCCATGCTACATTACATATTATACAAGCTTCGCCGTTGGAAGACATTGTAGAAGTTATTAATGTAAATATATCATCCGGGAGTTGTAACTGAAATTATTAAAATTATAATTTGTAGAAGCTTAAGCCGTTGACGTAATTAAATAGTCCTACCTAAAGCTCTCACGTCAACCTCGCAATTTATATATTTCATTTTAAAATTACTAAACTGCTAGTTATTTTAGATTTTACCTTTCAAATTTTGTAGATAGTTTAGGGAAACACTTTATTTTCGTCTAGAAACAGGGCTGCTAACAAATGCTGCCAAGTTTGAGAATTTTATGCCAAAACTTAATCGATTTGTTCTCGTACGTTTACGGTATGGTACGACTACTTTTAAAATGACAATTGAAAGGTATTAGATTCGATCTTCCTTTTCCGTTTTAGTTAAAGCTCTGTTTCCATAATTCGACGCACTGAACGTATAATTTATCACCTAATATTTCATTGGCAGGATTAACAATATCGTCTACTATTACGACCAATAAAATTTCCCACTATGATAGGTGAATTTGTGTTTAATACATATAAGAATATTGTTTCTTAAAAATTTTTAAATACTAAATATTGATAATGACAATCTTAAAAAAATTACTTAGAAACCTAACAACTTATAATGAATTAGTCAATCGTCATCACATTTTTGGTATCAGAGAAGTAGGTATAAAATCAATTAAATTTATTGAATTTTATTAAAGTACGACATATTTTTATAGATGTGTTCAGAGGTCGAACGCTCATTAAATGCAAAATATGATCAATCAAAAGGAACAATTTTTGATAAAATAATATCCAAAAAAATTCCGGCAGATATTATTTTTGAAGACGAGAACTGTCTAGCATTTAATGATATCAATCCACAAGCTCCTGTACATTTTCTTGTTATACCCAAGAAAAGAATTCCAAAATTAGATGATTCGACTGAAGACGATAAAGAGGTATTCTTTTTATTTTTTCTGTTCAATATAGTTATAAAATTGAATTTTATAGATTCTAGGTCACATTATACATATAGCAAAAACACTGGCTCAAAAGAAACTTCCTAATGGTTATAGATTAGTTATAAATAATGGAAAAGATGGATGTCAATCTGTATATCATTTACACATTCACATTTTAGGAGGAAGACAATTAGGTTGGCCTCCAGGATAATTAAAAATGTATAAAAGAAATTGTTATATTGATTTTTTATATATTAAATAAATTTACATAGATGTTTAATCATTAGTTGTTGGTGAACCTGTATGTTTGACAATAATTGATCAATTTTATGTCCTACTGAACACACGTTTTCACTGATAAGAGAATGTAATTATTATAACTCAATTAGTAAGAGCTATGAGGGCATTTACAACGTTTCCATGATATTCTCTAAGTGTTTTTTCTGCTAGGTTTCGAGATATTTCCATTTCCCGAACAATCAAATCGACATCTTCTTTTTTCACAGACACTTTTAACAATTCTTTTTCTCTTTCTTGTTTTTCCAAAGCGTCTTTATTTCTTCTATCACCTATAGCTGAAATTGCATTAGCTACATCTTGGGTAGATATTTCTTTTTCTTCGGCATAATCTGTAACTTTCTCCAAATCAGCGGCACCACTGTCATATTTGGCTACTTTCTTTTGATTTTTTTCTGGTAATTCTTCCGCATTACCATTTACTGACTGTTCGTCTGCCATTATTAAATTTTTAACTAAATAGTAATTTTTAATCAAAAATTTTTATTAGGTACCATACTATCAAAATGACAAATGACAGTTTTCGAGGGCGTTCAAATTATCAATATATCTATGTACACATTATTTGCTTTAATTATATATTTATCGTTCTTTATCATATGTTCAATGATTATCAAGTGTATTATAGATAGAATCATTGAATAAATATTTAAATAAAACTCTATTTATTATTATAAAAATAAGTAAATCAGGAACGTACTTCAATTGAAAACAGAAGCTGTCAATTGTGTCGATATTATTTCGTTTTTGATCGTAGCAACTCGTAGTGTCTTGTTCGACTTGTGGCAGACATATTCTGGAAACAAATTTGAGGAAATAACTTAGCAAGATTTAATTCAGGTACTGCTATTTTTAGGGTAAAATTATCACAAGAACGTTATTTTTATTATGATTATTATTTTCATTCCCTCACTTTTCCTTATTAATAGATTTTGAACTAAGCATGTCAACAAGGAGGATGTTCATTGATTATCTAATACCTCTCTGCAAAGTTTAGATATTAATTTATGCAACATAATTTTCTAAAAAATAGCACTTTACAAACATTGACAGAAAGAACGAAGTATTTTTTTAATTTAGCATATAACTATACCTGCAAGTTCTCTTGTAGGTCAGACATCATACTTCCCACCTCATAGATGAATTCCACTTCGAGAATATTGGATCTGCCTCCTCCTCCCGGAACAGAAGACATCGAGTTAGGACCTTTGGACAAACCTGCCAAACCACCAGAGGGAGAGAAATTGGAGGTAAAATTGGAAGCTATTGAAAAAGATACAGATACTAAGAAAGACATGGACATTTATAAACCAAAGGAACGTCCTATAGACCGAATTAATCCATATTTAAAAAATCCTGAATATGTTGAATATGAAAGGAAACATTTAGAGCGTAGGTATAGAAATAGGTCCCGGAGCTACTCAAGAGAAAGGCGTCACAAAAGAAGGTACTCAAGGTCAAGATCTAGAGATAGGTATCGTCGATCTAGGTCCCGTTCTCGACGAAGGAGGAGGAGATACAGTTCATCCAGAAGCCGTTCACCTTCTCCATCATATCGTCGTTATAAATATAGTAGAAGAAGAAGGTCTAGGTCAAGATCTATAAGTCGAAGTAGATCAAAAAGTGTGTCAAAATCACCACCAAAGTCTCATAGATCTAGAAGTCGTAAGGATAAAAAATCTCCACTGAGAAAATCATACAGTGAAGAAGAAGACGAAAAGCCTATACCAGATGCAGATACAAATGAAGTTGATATGAAACTTGACGAAGAAGAAGAAGAGGTGACCAAAGATAATGTTTTCAAAAATGACGGAACTTTTCTAGAGATGTTTAAAAAAATGCAAGAACAGCAAAAGAAAGTAGAGGAAACTGCTCCTGTTCCGGAAACTTCCAAGAAAGTACTACCTGTTTTCGGTAAAAGACGTGGTGGTAAAGTTTTAAAAACTGGTTTAGTTCAAAAAGCAAAACCTCAAAATGAAGAAGAAACTACTTCTCAAGATGCTTGGTCAGTGTATATGAAAGAGGTTAGAAAATATAAAGAAGCCTGTTGTGATGATGATTCAAAAACTAGGCCTCTCGTTAAATGAATAATTATTAATTTTCATATTGTCGTTTCTACCTTGCTTTAAATTAGAATATAATTAATAATTTGGGTTAAGATTATTTTAATAAAAGAATAATTCGATTTGTAGGTATACATGTTTGTGTAGATTTCTTTAAAGCACATCAGGTTATATGTTTGTAAAGTGCTATTATTCTATTTTGGATTAAAGTATTAAGTTTAAATATTTGGGTTTTTAGTAGACCTACTTGAAATGAATTATAACAAATAAATTATAAATTTAAACAAATTAATGTTCTACATATAATGTTTTATTACAAGTGACGAAAGTAATATTTTTTGCAACCAAACAACTGTATGGAAAAAGTGAAACACTAAATTTTTTCTGCAACCCCGTTTACATTATAATAATAAGGGTTTCAGCATTTATGACAATTTCAACTTATAGTTCAACTAGTAACTAGATGTTATTAAATCCTATAAAATATTTATGATTTCATTTTGCTTTTTGCTTAAACAAATGTAAATTGTACAATTTGTTTTATCAATAATTTGATTTTATTCTTTAATCGTGGAATGCTTCCAAGTTTCAACACTAGTAAATACTATTCTATTTTGATCTTCATTATACCAAAAAACAAACACAATTAGAGGTTTGAATATCTCAGAAAATTTTAAACACCGATTAAATGAAAATATACTTCTCTCTTGTGGAAAGTCCAATTTTTTATGAACTTTTTGCTTGAAGAGGGAGTATACACTCAATATCTATTGGGATCTACTATGCAAATAATCCAAAGCTTTTGATATGAGATAAATGAATTATTTTAAAATTTGTTTATGGTGTTATGAAAATAAATCTCATTTGAATACAAGATATGCATGTCATCATGAATATTAGATTTCAAAAGTATTCAACCGTCTGCCTTGAATTTAGCTAAATGTTCAATTGAAAATCAAAACTCATTAGGAAAATTCCAAAAAGTGTGTTTGTATAGCAGAGACCTCAAAAATCCCAGTGCGACGTTTCTATCTTTTCTCACTTTTAATGGAAATCACGTTTTTGCTGGAAGTAATTTATTATTAAATTACTGCAGGAAAAATTATTTTGTGTTTAATAAGTTTACTTACTCTACCCTTACAGATATGGGTTGTTTGTTTGTCTGTTCTTCGGTTTTCTCTTACTTCCTACAGCTTTCACATCTAAGGAGGCTCTTCGGGGTCCTACTTTTTCCCTGTTTCCTCTAAGTAACGGAACTAGTTCAAATATATTCTTAGTCACTTTCCTACAGGATATTCCACACTATCAAACAATTGTTCTACTACAAATTCATCCCCTAAATATCAGAGCTGGATTTTCTTAATATGGCTAATTTAGATCAGTTTAAAGGCCGCTTAACATGATGCAGTACAACGTGTAATGCAATGCAAGACGCAATATTTCTTGATCAAAAGCAACCAGATCAGCTGACCGACGTAAAACTTAGCTCCGTTATTTTCATTGTTAAACTATGTACAAAATATTAGTAAAAATTTGAGGTTAGGAATTTGTTTACTTTTACTGCTTACAGAGACTTGCATACAATTTCTTGTACTTTATATTGCATTATGTCTTAATATATTTTCCAAAACCAGAATTATAATGTATGAATAAGACACATTTGGTTGGTAAATATTATGCCGAAACATAAAATAATGAACAAATGGGTTATAATAATGTAAAATGAATATTTGTTTTATTTTATCAACATTATTTTCAAGGTAAGTGCATTTTATTAGTAACAAAATATTTATGTATCGGTTGTCAAATGGTAAAAAAAATTAATGTACCGTGTCTAGATGAAATTATCTAAATTATAAAATGAAATTATAACTTTAACGAGAGCTACTCTGCTCTATTTGAATCAAGGTAAAACACATCTTCGTCCAAATGAATTACTAAATCTAATTTGTTTTGGAATAAATGTAATTTATTTTCAGCCTGCAATAATTGTCTATAGTAAGACTCTAAGTAACTAAATAAGTTAAGTCTGTTCGTTCATTATAGCATTAATGACTTGATTGGATCATTTCCAACAATATAGGAGCTGCTAGAAGTACATAGCTCAACTACCCAACTTTAAAATTATATCAAGGAATCTTTAGAAAGCGGAAATGAAGGTAAGTCCTCAGTATTCAGAAAATATAAGTTTTTAGACCAAGTGTGGATGGTAATAAATAAAAATTCACCAAATAGCAATGATGACCCAAGAATTTGTAAACATTATTTGTTTTAAGACTATTTAAAAAATAATAGTACAGAATTGCATAGATATTGAAACCACAATTATAGAGCTAACTGTGGCAACACAGAGTTATAAATGGCAACAACGATGGACAGAAGAGAAATCGGGCGAATGGACGCGACGAATAATAAAAGACCTTAGACGGTGGACTGAAAGGAAGTTTGAAAATGTGAACTTCTACATTACCCAGCTTTCGACAGGACACGGCTATTTCCGAGGGTATAAACACCTGCGTGTCCGTATGGTAGAAACGACTCAGATGATTCTACGTGTGTAACCACTTGAGGATTTTGAAGGACACTGCTACTTCTGAAAGTATCTTCACAAAATGAGGAAAGTACAAACTCCTGAGTGTACGTATTGTGGAAACGACTTAGATGATGCCGAACGCACGTTCTACGTGTATAACCATTAGAGGAGTTCGAGGGACACTGCTACTTCTGAAAGTATCTTCAGAAAATGAAGAGAGTACAAACTCCTGAGTGTACGTATTGTGGAAACGACTCAGATGATGCCGAACGCACGTTCTTCGTGTGTAACCACTGGAGGAGTTCGAGTGATACTGTTACTTCTGAAAGTATCTTCACAAAATGAGGAAAGTACAAACTTCTGAGTGTCCGTATTGTGGAAGCGACTCAGATGATGCCGAACGCACGTTCTTCGTGTGTAACCACTTGAGGATTTTGAAGGACACTGCTACTTCCGAAGGTATCTTCACAAAATGAGGAAAGTACAAACACCTGCGTGTACGTATGGTAGAAACGACTCAAATCATGCCGAATACACGTTTTTCGTGTGTAACCACTGGAGGAGTTCGAGGGACACTGCTACTTCTGAAAATATCTTCAGAAAATGAAGAAAGTATAAACTCCCGAGTGTACGTATTATGGAAACGACTCAAATCATGTCGAACGCACGTTCTTCGTGTGTAACAACTGGAGGGGTTTGAGAAAGGAAGTAGAGGAAACTGTCGGCAGCATAAATCCTGGTGATGCTGCACAAGGTAGAATGTTGCCAACTGGTGGCTAACTACACAGAGAATATTCTTAGGCAAAAGAATGCAGACGGCTGCCTGGTATAACGATATCATAGAAAGTTAACAAATGGGACATCGTACACGGACAGACCTACCAACCAGGTGGCTCCCACATATCCATCAGCTGGTGGAATCCGTTACTTGGGTTCCGCATCTCCTTAAAAAAACAGAGCTTATAACAATATTAACTGTTCCAAATAATTATTTAAAAGCAGTTCACATTATAATAATTTCAGATGTGCTTAAAGTTAATAAATTACAGTTTTCAATACTTTGCAGAGAGTATTAAATAAAATGAACATAAATGAAACATTATTCGGAAGCCTCTTGATGCAATTGCATCAATACGATTTATTTCCCTCTCTGCTAATAGAGAAACAACAGTGAATTAAAAATAAATCTCACTACTCACGTAAAGTGGAGTGGGAATCTAGTGGAGCAATTGAAGGGGTAAGAACCAAAAGTTACTTGATTATTGTAAAATCTGTGCAAACATTTCGTATAGTATTTGTATCTGACGGTACGTACAGTTTGCTTAAATTTTTAACACTTTTCGATACTCTCTGTTAAATTCTGTATTTTTTCAAAAAATTGTCACTTGGACCCTTTTGGTTCAAGATTTGTCTTACAAAAATACAAATTCTATCATCAAATTAACTTTATTTGAATAGACAACAAATTATACGGCATTCTTAATCCTCATAGTCGGAGTACAGTTCAAATTGTTCATCTTGAACATTTTCTTCCACCCGTATTTATATGGTTTATATTTTTTGATGGGCAAGGTTTTGATGAAAGGTGTGATGTATCGGTGAAATAAAAGGCAAGAGCTGAATAAGATTCTTCCACTTTGCGTACGCTATTTTCAAGGGGGCTGCATAAAGACGTTCGTTTAAATTATCCAGAGATTCATTTGGTCTACCTGCTTTAAGTGAAGAACGCGTCTCAGAAGTCAGAATATAAAGCAGGAAAATTTGGATTTCTCGTTATATGGAAAATGAAGAATAAAAATTCACGTTTGTACTCAAACCACACAATGTCTCGCCATTTTAAACGTTGTTTTTCATTGTCTTTTTTGGATCACACATGACCTCATGAAGGTAATCAAAATCATTTTATTCCATGTTATATACCTCAAAGTTTTTGGAACTTTTCTTTATCAAGTCCTTCCAACGTTCTGGAATGCTTAATGCCTGTTTTTTTAGCTTTGCTCTATTCGAGCAAAATAACGGTCGCATTCCATATAGGAATGTCCTGGCTCAAATAACTTGTGATTTGTGACTTAAAATAATAGATTCAACCAAAAACATTA
The DNA here is from genome assembly GCF_026230105.1 of Diorhabda sublineata. Lineage (NCBI taxonomy): Eukaryota > Metazoa > Arthropoda > Insecta > Coleoptera > Chrysomelidae > Diorhabda > Diorhabda sublineata. The sequence goes on from NC_079482.1 coordinate 5,432,722, forward strand.
ACAATTTGGCAATATTTTTATTTTTGTTTTGCCTACCGCATTGGTCACTGTAACAAATTAGTTCTTCGACAGTTGGTACCAAATTTTTTATGAACTGAAACAAAAAAAAATAAATTTAGATAGTGGTATTAAGATAATAATAACAAGTTGTATCTCTACCTTAATGAGACACGAACCAATTTCCTGTGATCCTCGCTGACCTATGGTTTCATTCCATACATACACGAAAGATCTTCCACTGATGAGGTCATGTCCATAACTATCTTATACTTTATTTGTTGTAAGTAGAGGAGTTGGAAGCGTTTTTTTCCAAGTCAAAACATATACGAACTTTTTCGGGATTTTCTTTTCCATATTCTATGTCTAATTTCTCGACATTATGAACATTTTCGTGTTTTCTTTGGTGGAGGTCTAATTCACTTTGGCTTTTAGTTTTAATTTTCACATCAGCTAATTTTTTATTAAGGTATTTAAATGGTCGCATTTATCAGAGTAGGGCTTGAGAAATTTTAAATTAAACTCTGTACACTCTGCGGGCCTTATTGACACGGCCCAGGGGCCGAATGCGGCCCGCGGGCCGTATCTTTGACATGACTGGCTTATTGTATCATTTCAGAAGTATGTGATCCTCGTTTTTCAGGCTCAGTAAAACCTTAATAAAGGTTTTTTCTGTCAAATAATTCGCAGCGTTCTATTGGTAAGGTTTTAAGAAAATATTCCTTACAGACTCTGGAATTCTTAAGACGTAATACTGTTGCAAAATGTTTCTGTGAAACTGCCTGCTTATTATCTCGCTTTACGAGATGGTTTGCAAATGGTACGTTTTTATTTCATAAAACTTCGTAAATAGGGTCATTGTTTGTTCTTCAGATATTTTGTTACACTCATAACGGAAATGCCATATTTTTTTTGTTATAATATCCAAATAATATACCACTAGCAGAAGGTACATCATCATTGTCGGATTTAACAGCATTAACAGGTACATCTGTAGACTTGAGAGTAGAAGTATTTAAAACATCCGTAGAGGAATCGAATAAAGTCTAAAAGTCCAAAAAACATGATTCTTCTTTCTGTGACAATGCGATCGCGGGCCTTATTGTTACGGCCCGCGGGCCGTATCTTTGACATGACTGATCTAAGTGCTCTTGGATCGTTTTGTCATTAACTAAATGCGCGGATACCTATTTTTTCAGACTCCAAAAGATGGCGTTAAACGTTAGAAAATTACTTAGATCGTTTAACTCGTTTTTTATTAAATTGTCACTAAGACTCTTTTGGTTCTCACCCCTTCAAATATATTTTATCACCACGTAAATTTACTCTGGTAGATTGTAAGTAAGTTTGTTTTTACATTAGCTATGTTTCACAAAATACAGAGGGAGTTTTATGTAAAAACTCTTCAATTATCTCGGAAACAACTCGTACGATTTTTATAAATTTTTGTGTACAAGGGTCTGGTGATACGGCCGGTATTATGATGGTATCTACATTGTTGTCAGATATTTCCTTTTTCCTGTAAAATAATGAACTTTGTTCTTTCAAATGGATTACCCTCTATATTCTGTGTTTTTAGAAATCTTTAAGAATTACTGATTATTTTTCATCTAATGTTTCCTATACATGAATGCCATAATCTCCACCAAGGTTACAATAATTATTATACATTTAAATGGCTAAAATATGTGCTAATAAAAATCTCGTAACAAGGTCTATTATCAGTAAGTTAGTAGTTTAACGAAACTGGTGCAGTAAATAAAATATTTAACCAAATCATGGCGGAGAAAATCTACAACAACTGAAGACAAATCTTCTACATTAAAGGCGATTACCGCAGATGCTCAAAATGTCCATTTCAATACAACAAGCCATGCGGTTTTTAAAACTTTGCATTACATTTTGCAACATCCTCGACTGCTCAATTCTTCTTATCTCTGTGGTAATCCTATCTTTTGATTCCTGAATATTGGCAGGTTTTGTTTTATAAACGATGTTTTTTAAGTGTAATCGCGGGGACCATTCGATAAAACCACGCCTTTCAATCCATATTCTGGGAAACAAATTATTTAGGTATTGCCTCCATTTTTCCATCATTAGGTCTGCAAACTCTTCACGTCTATCAAAATCGTCATCTGAGAACCCTTGAACTAACCTTACTTTGTATGGGTGGAATTTATTATCACGTAAAATTTTCATTGTGGATGTTTGTTTAAAGTTCCCTGGATATTTGTCTAGTACTCAAGTGTGGAATGTGAAGGCTTTTACCGGACTCATTTTTATTTAATTTCCGGCCTATATTTAATGAAAAAAATAATAAAATAGTCTAAAACGTTTGATTTATTACGGTCGAAGTTTATGGTACAACAATGCCCGTTTTAAAAAAATATTGTATGTAATACGTCTCGAAAGTAATGTTTTACTGGACTCGCAGGCTTGCGGCTCTGCAATTTGCCCTCTCGTCCACTAAAAGACCACTTTCGGGACTTGTTACGTAAATAATATTACGTGAAAAATAATCAGTATTGCTTAAGGATTTCGAACATCAAAAAATATACAGGGTGATCCATTTGAAATAACATAGTTCATTATTTTTCCGGAAAAAAGAAAGATCTGATAACGATGTAGATATCACCATAATACCGGGCGTTTCACAAGACCCTTGCGCACAAAAATTCATAAAAATCGTACGGGCTGTTTCCGAAATAATGACTGAACCAGTTTCGTTAAACATTTCCGAGATAATTGAGGCGTTCCATACATAAAACTCACTCTGTATAAAGAACATTTCTGTGTAAAATTCGTGGAGAGTGGAATGCCATATGGAATAATATAATAAACAATATTTGGAGGGTTAGTGACATTTTTGAAAAACGGTTAAGTAAGTAAAGGCTAACATTTTGTTCAGTAGTCCTATAGTAACCAACAAGCATCTATATAATGGCAGATCGGTTGGACGGTTCTAAAGGGCTCACTCTGTATGTTCCCATACTGTATACTCCAATTCATTTTACAAATCGGCGAGTTTCGCTGATGTTCAGTTGAAACTAATTTTGATATTTTAATTTCAGTAATCATGCCAGCTCAAATTGCCGAAGAAGAAATCTTTAAAACCGCGCCATTCGACCCTCGTTTTCCAAACACCAATCAAACTCGTTACTGTTACCAAAGTTATATTGATTATCACAGGTGTCAGAAAGTCCGCGGAGCCGACTATAAACCATGCGAATATTTTTCCAAAGTTTTCCATTCTGTATGTCCTAACAGCTGGATAGAAAAATGGGATGACCAAAGGGAAGAGGGAACTTTCGCTGGAAATATTTAGATGATTCCTGTATTGAAGCATATAGTTACTAAATAGTTGTATTTATGAAGACATGATTGTGTCATATATAAATTTTTTTTGTTAATATAAACAACGTCTTGATTTGTTCAAATTTCATGCTGTCAATACATTCAGACCTTTGTTAAATTATACACAAATAAAATTAGGTGTTAGTATATTCGAGGCGTCGAATTGCAAGACTCACTGTATCCATCTTTCGAAAATTTTTAGAATTCAGAAAAACTGTTAAACAGCAACAAATAAGCTTTTCCAAACTCATCCATCACATCTAAATATTGATAAAAGTTTTACTGCATTATCCTCCACATTGATTAATAATCGTCGAATGTCATCGATCTTTGCTGGTTTCACGGGATTTCCTTGTGGAATTATTTCAGGTAGTTTAACTTTTGATAGGTTGATACCCTTCTTAGAAACAAACTTGAATTGGTCTACATCTGAGTTGAAGAAAGGCTCTCCATCACACCGATATATTAGTTCGAGAAGATTTCCTGAATAAAAAACGTTTTGCTTCGTTAAATTGGAAATACCAACTAGCAAGCCTGCATTGAAACTTCTCCAATCGTACACTTCAACTTCTTCCAGTCCTTTAATAGGAAACACCAGTCAATCGACTTGGTGTTTGGTGACGCATTGCAAGAAAAATATGTTAACATAGCTGTCATTATCGAATTTCGATTCTGTCCTCCACATCAGCACAGTTCCACCATCATGGGGCCTTTAGAAGATCCCATCACAATGGTGATATTGTAAATATACAATTGTCTGCTGTACTATGCACTTTGGTATTGAATCTTTGGTAAAACCAAATTTTTTTGACAATCAAATGACACAATAAGTAGGTTGCTTGGTTCGTCTTTTAGCTTCTTATGAAAAGCTTTATACCTCGCTTTGTGATTAATCGATAATCAACTTATTTGTTTCTGATTCCCTCTTTATTTTCCCTTTCAGCTCGATGCATTTGAAACATGCATCAGTTATTGGTGAACTGAACCCTTTGTTGTGTCAAACCCTGGTCAAAAATATTTTTGAAAAACGTTCTCTTGGCTTTCAGTTTTAACAAGCTGCTCGTTATTGTACATACGCCAAAGCTTGAGCAGATTTAAGTCACCTGAGACGTAATGTCTTTGGATCGACTGATGCTCTTTTTATTAAATAGACCTCTTTTAATCTAGGTCCTCCTCTCCGCTCCACCTGTAAATTTCCAGACAGCAAAAATTTTTTTGAAAAGAGTTTGACCTTGACAAACGTAGATTGACAAAAACGAATCGGGAATTTTTGAGTTCCAGCTTTTCTAACAAAGTATTGGGTACTCGCCGTTTTTGATGTAACGTTTTTCTTTACAGGGCGGGATTGTTTTATTGGAAAAGATTAAATAAAATTATCCTGATGGATTTTGTCCCTATGGGAGAAATTCTTTGATGTCGTTCATCGTCAAAGTCATACACGTAAATGTTGGCGTGTTTTTCTTTTTGGTTAAACGATGATCACATGTAGGAAAATCAGGTATACTTTTTGGAGTATGCCTAAAACAATGAAAATAATAAATCTTGAGAATAACTGTGAAGAAATATCATCATTATATTATACACTGTGTTTTCCACTGTCTTCTTCTTCTTCTCATGCCGTCTTTTCATTGAACGACCACGTCTTTAAATGCATCTCTGTCCATCGCGACATGAAACAATTCTCCGACGCTGAGATTTGTCCATTCTCTCATGTTACGGAGCCAGGATTTCTTTTTCCTGCCGATACCTTTCTTTCGCTCTACTCTGTCCTGCATTATGCTCTGTAGCAGTAGGTGTTTGTCGTTGCGTAAGATGTTTTTCTTAACTTAATAATTGTCAACTGCTTTCTTGCGTCTTAGTATCTCGTCGTTAGTGATTCTGTCAGTCCAAGGTATCTCCAGGATGCGTCTCTAGAGCCACATCTCAAATGCTTCAAGTTTTTTTTATCATTTGATCGTTCAAGGTCCAAGTTTCCACTCCGTACATCAGTACTGACCACACATAACATTCCATGAATCCTATTCTGACGTGAAGGTTTTGATTTCTGTTTGCAAACCTTGAGGAATACTTGACAAATGTCTGTCTTACCTTTCAGCTTTTTGAACAGATCGTTTCCATTTTGAAAGGTTTTTTTTGGTGCAGCATGGGTCAAACATATTTCCATGATTTAAGAATTAATAATATCCACGATTTAATTATGACAATACATTTAATTAAAACAATTGACATTGCAAAATTATCATTATCCATAGCGGTAGAGAGGGCGCTACATACCATTATATGTCACGGGAATCTTTTTGCGCGATCTCGTTGGCTCAGTGGATATAGTTAGTACCAGCGTCGCTGCAGTAAAATATCATGAGTTTTGGAATGACACACGTGTGAATTTAATAGGAATAAAATCATTTTTGTAACGACAACACACTGCAGTTTTTGTGCAGAACTTGCATAGACTCAAAATCCACCTTGATATTGGAAAAATATGAATATAATGAGTTTTGCAATGCCACTCCTAATTTGTTTCTTTTTTACTCTTCATTTTATTATTAAAAATGGTATAATACTTTCTATTTAGGTTTTTATGACTGAGGCTAATTTGATATAATTATGAACAAATTTTTTGGAAAACTGATGATGTTTCCTTTGAAACAAGGAATTTTTTTGAGATTAAACTTTGATTTTCGTTTGAAAAACATATTTCTCATTGCGACAGACAAATAAAAATCAAAATTAATAAAACCCGGCATTTACAGACTTTATTTGAGTAATAAGACCAAGACACTAAGTTTTTAAACTAAACAACTATCTGATTTATGAATCAGTTGATGTTTCTGATAAGGCACTTGAGTGTCAAAGGTCTGAATTATTGGGTGTTTTTGTTAAGTACCGTTAACAATAAGCACTCACTGCACATGTTTAAAAAAAATCAATAGAAACTGTACTGACCACATAATCTTGTGTCTCCTGTTCTTTGTTTTGTTTGGAAAGTCAAAATACGAGAGTCAACCTCCGATCGCTCCGTGCAGACGCTACGCGGGTATGCGCTTTAGGTGACTGCACTACACACTCCGCCAATGTTGATATTCAGGCGTCAGTCGGCGTTGTGCTACAGCCACGTAAACAAGTCCGCTATTATTGATGCTCCCGCCAAGTGTGTTTCGTTTTCTACAGGCTGAAGGCCATTGTGCTGCAGAAATCCATCGGAGAATGAGTCGTGTGTATAGGGAAAACTTCATGAGTGATGGTGTTGTGCGTGAACGGTGCTGAAAGTTTGAAGATGGTCGTAATTATGTGCATGATGAAGGGAAACAAGGACGCAAATAGTTGAAGAAAACCACAGATTTACCATTACTGCTTTGTCTACGGAATTTCCAGAAGTTTTGTACTCTACTTGAATTCATTGGCGGTAACTTTCTTTGAATAGGGTATCGAAAAGCTTGTTCATGGGTGTGACAAATGACGCAATCTCTTCGTTGATTATGTCGAAAAGTAAGTGTACCAATCTTTTGGTAATAAAATTATTGTTTTATATGTACTTGTCTTTTATTTATAGCCTATCGGAGGTTAAAAAAAACTGCCCTCGCCTCGCCCTTTAATTTGATAAATATTACAGTCAGTGGTGAACATTTACCAAATGTTCAGTCTAGTATATTTATCATTTATCTTCTATTTCAAAGCCTAAGTTCGTCACGAAGTAAGTATAATTACTGTAATATTTTTTTTTGTTAAATTTTTGGTGTTTATGCCAGAAAAAAACAAAAAAGAAATATCACAGATTTTGTGAAGAAAGTTTCTATTTGAGTCGATGTTATGAAAAAAAAAAGATACATAAATGCATTTCTATTGGTCGAAGCTGTCGGAAGACGTATGTACTAAATTTCTTTGAAATATTCCTGCTAGACAGTTTGCGATAAGCAGTGGCGTGGCTAGGTGAGATTTATTTAATTCTTAAAATAAATAGAAATATGGCGTCCTTTACACCATGGGCGAATAAAGACAATGAAATTGCACAGGGTAGTTAGAATAAAGACAGGTATGAATTTAATAATAAAGATTTAGATATACAAACACAGCAAATCATTTTAAATATATTCGAATGTTTAAAAAATGAAAATATTCAGTAATCTGATAATGCAATCATAATAAGAATTGCTGAATTAACTAGTAGAGTGAATAAAAAATAAATTTTACATTTATCGAGTTGCTTTAGATCATTCACAAACTAAAAACATGTAAAGAAAAACTGAAATCAGTTGACGAAGTTACTTAAAATTTTATACGTAGTACAATTATTTATAGTTTATATAAGAACAGGGTTGTGACATTAGAAGTAATACTGGAAAAAGGAGCAGATTATCTAGAATATAATTATACAAGTTTAGAAACATTGCGTCAAGTTTTGTCAGCATGTGGTTTTAAACACAAAAAACTGAATAAATGGATGGCAATAACCGAATCGTTAAGGATAGTTCGATGTCAACAAGATTACTTGCGTCAGAGTACCTGGGCGCCTGGTACCCTGTTTAAACCAAACTCCTTTACAGGCAGGTACATTTTACTCGTCTTTTAACGTTTTATAATTTTATATTCAGTTGTGTCAAATTAACGAGGTAGATCTTCAGACTCATAGTCCAAGACATGTCTTATTGTAAAGGTTCCAAAGGTACCAACATTTAAAAACCTCTGATTCAAATGTTTCTTTAATAGTTAGAAAATCACTATTTTAGCTATTCCCTTAGAAGCCCTCCCATAGTCTACACACTTCCGAAATTAATTTTGTTTTCCACTTAAGGATGTCACAAGACTAGTATCACACCTGGCAGAACTAGGCTACAGGAAAGCGAAAACCTCTAAAAATTCCGTCATGGGAATGCTATTGCGAGATATGGTAAATGACTAAAATAATTAAATTTCTCAAGCGACTCAAAAAAATATATGTGTGCTTACACATCACAATATAAAGAAGGATAAAAATTAAAATATAACAAGGCAAGGCGTTTTCTCCTCTTCCCTCCAACAGGAAAGTTTAGTAAGAAAAGTCTGCCAAGACGGAACCAAGTGCTAACAATTAGCGATAACACACACAAGATAATTAGTTGCATTGCTTTAAACCACATAGATAGGATATTTTAAAAAACTAATAGTTAGAAAATACACTATTTGAGCCTATTCACTGAGACGCTCTCCTATATTACTAGTAAGGCTTTCCCGGTGTGCTGCACCCCACTTTAGTATGGACGAATGGCACAGACCACCCCTAATGAACAATATTTTCAAAATTTAACTGCTGTAACTCACTAAAATATGCCCATAAATGCATTATAATAGATTTTTTTGGGAGTCAACCCTTTAATAATTTTAGAAATCCTCCCTAAAAGTCGCAAATCACTTTAGTTTTAATATTTTTATTGTCTGATTTTGAACTTCTATATTTAATTCAATTCATATTTAATTGAATTTATGCTGAATATAATTATTCATAATAAATGTTAGTAGAAGCAGTAGTTGAATGAAAACCTAAACGTAACGACGAAATAGAGGCGTGTAGAAATAGCACAAAAGGTAAGTTTAGCTAGGAGAGGCAGGGCACAGTCAGCACCCCCACAAAACAGTGAAAGGGATAAATATTAAAAGCTTTATTTAATAATCTTCACTACACTGAAAATATGACTTAATTTACAAATACTCTCGGTCCATAGGAGTTTTCTTAGCTCGTTTATCTCTACTTCTAGGGAACCATCTATGCTTTGTTGTAAAAGTTATATTCATAAGTTCCTGTCTAGCTTGTTCTGGAGTCTTTTTATTAAATATGCTCAGTAATTCAGGAGTCAGTTTTGTTTTCAATACGGTGGAAGTTTCGCAGGGTTTCTCTTCTGGCAACGGTCTTGTACATTCATAAGGAAAGTCTTCTTTGGGATGCCATGCTATTAAAGTACTGCCATTATCTGTAGTCACAATTTTTTGTTGTGTACTGACGGTTCTACTTATTACCAAACGAGTGCAACAAACTCTTATTGCTGTGTTAAACATTATTTTAATATGTGAATATACACATAACCTCAACTCTTCTTTTTAATTAAGTGAATCCTAAATTAGAATGCTTTTTTCAGTTCAAACAATAATCCAAAAATATTATTTTGAAGTTACTAAAAATAACGAGATTAATATGAATTATTTGTTCTTACACAGTTTTTTTTATTGTTTTAATAAGAATTTAAATTTTTTCTTTGTTTTTAGAAATAACAATTCAACTAGTTGCTAGCTTCATTCCATTAATTTAAACTTAATAGATTGAAAAGTGAGGTTACGTAATAAAAGAACATTCTAACCTAGCTTATTATAAAATTATTATTTACTATCGTGTTTAGAAGTAATGATGATGGTTTATAATTTAAATTGTAAATCAAGCCTTTAGTGTACTATGAATCTTTTATCAAATTTAGTAAGGAACTTAACTTGTAGAACTAACGCGTTATCTAAAAATACAATTAATAATAATTTGATCAAAAGACTTTGTAGTAATCATAATAACAATGAAAATAGAAAACGAAGTATTCGGTCCACCTTGTATTACGTGACAGCAGCTGGTATTGTAACAGTGGGATTAAGCTATGCCGCTGTACCTTTATACAGATTGTTTTGTCAAGCCTACAGTTATGGAGGAACTGTAGCCTTAGGACATGATGCTAACAAAGTTGAAAATATGTCAGCAGTGAAAAACAAACTTATAAAAATCAAATTCAATGCTGATACTGCTGCTAGTATGAGATGGAACTTCAAACCACAACAAACAGAAATCATGGTACAACCTTATAATACATACTCTTTGAGTTGAATTTTCAAAAATGCTTTTAGGTATTTCCAGGGGAAACAGCTTTAGCCTTTTATACTGCAATGAATCCCACAGATAAGCCAGTTATAGGTATAAGTACATACAATGTCGTACCATTTGAAGCAGGACAGTATTTTAATAAGATACAATGTTTTTGTTTTGAAGAACAAATGCTTAACCCACATGAACAGGTACGTAATTTTATTTGAAAAGTCCTGTAAGAAAATAGAATCTTTCGCAGGTGGATATGCCTGTATTCTTTTATATAGATCCAGAAATAACTGAAGATCCATATATGGAATTTGTTAATGAAATAACTCTTTCATACACTTTCTTTGAAGCTAAAGAAGGCCTACAACTACCACTTCCAACATTTGTTAAATAATGTTACATTCAATAAAAAAATTGTTGAATTATAACCCATTTTTGATTATTTGAAGTTTTGGAAATGTTTTCAAGGAAGGTTAATGGACAATAATAATCTTTAACTACAGTGGAATTATAAATTTTTTTATTATGTAAGTATTATATTTGAAATATTGTCAGAGTACCATTGTTATATGTGGAAATAATTTCTTGTAAAAGTAAACACCTGCTATTCATTGCAGTTTTTTCAAAGTACTGGTTGATATGAGCTTGTTTTTTTGAAAGTGGTATAAGTCTATTTATTCATATATTGAGATATTTAAGGCAATATAGCCTTAAGGGTGTACTGTAACTTTTAATTGGAGAAGTCTTCTTTCAAGAAGATTCCAAGAGACAGGAAGAAATAAAAGAAGTTATGGCCTTGGATGTTAACGCAAATCTAGACCATTTTTTACAACAATGTTAAGTTTTATTTAATCCTCAACACATTCTTAGATCCATTGTTTGAACCTTCCTGAGTGATATCAAGTTGTAATTGAAGTCTGGGGTTTATATAATGGACTTTTTCAATATTTTTTTTTTGATTCGGTTCATTATTATAATTTTGTGAAGCCGTTTTGTCACTCAAACGCATTACGATATTTTTGAATTCAAATTGAAATTGTGGTTTTTCACATTTATCTCTTAAACTTAATTCAGGAATTAAAACTTCATATAAATAATTTTGAAAATTCATTTATTTGATCTAATAAACAATTTTGTACTCGAGACCCGGCCAAATATTGCATAATCCCATTTTTATTTCAATCACTACCAGTATTAATACTTAATAGTTGCTGTTATCGGAAATGATCTTCTTAAACCCATGCACTTTTCACGATCAATGAAAAGAGAATTCACTTTATTGTGTAAATCAGTTTCTAAATTTGATCTAGTTTTAAGTAACTGTTGATGTTGTGCTTCGGCTTCTTGCAGCTTTCTGTGTAATACTTCAATGTTGTCTTGGAGTTCTTTTACTTCATACACTAATCTAAAATAAATCCGTGTTATATTTAGATTATTTTATGCTTTCAGTATTTTTAAAAAATAGTTATAAATTTTAGTAATTAATTTACCTGTCCTGGGCAGTATCTCTACATAATTCTATCTCTTTTCTGTGAGTTCTTGCTTCTAACCTCGTATGGGCTACTTTCATAGGATTACTTTTATCCAGTATAGCCTTTTTCAATAGTTCGATATTTTTTTCCAAGTCGAAAAGTTCTTGTTGAACCTAAAATTAATTAACCATTCCTGATTGAATTTTTTAAATTATTATATCCTAAAATAATTGGGAAAATATAGAAAGCATACTATGACAATAAATTATATGAAGATAAAAATAACATAACAGAGAATAATTCAGAAATGAAGAAGAGGAAGAAGTAAAATGCCCAACGAAAACTGTGGTGTAAGAAGAATAAATAAAGACTGCTTAATGGAAAAGCTCATGGAGAAGATGAAATAGAGGATGAGATGTTAAATCTGGAAACACAACATGATTCCAGAGGAGTGGAAGACCAGACTGATTCATAATCAACACAATCCACATAATAGAGCAAATAGAGAGCTCCAATAATCTTTATAGATTTTGAAAGCGCGTTTGACTCAATAAATAGACAAAAATAATAGGGAATTTAGAAACACTAAAGGTGATCAGAAAATTAAAGATAATAGAAATCATATTACAAAACACAAAAGCCAAAAACAGATATCTGGGAAAAAATAGAAATAGACAAAGGAGTCAAACAAGGAGATCTCTACCAGTCTTGTATAATACGATTTCAGAAAATGTAATGAGAAGAGCAAAATTAAATAAGAAAAATATGATAACAAATCAAATATAAGCTGTAACATACGCAGACGCAGAGAAAAACTAGTAAAGGCAACCAATAAACTGGAAATAGAAGAAAGAAAAGTCGGTCTAGAAATAAACCTAGAAGAAAAAGCTGAAGATCAGAGCCGGTATTTTCGCAAAATTCCGGGAGTTACAGTGACCCTTCAAGTCAGTGTCTTGCATTGCCACACTGTTATCATGAACTACATTTTTAACATCTTTCGAAGTGAAGTGTTGAATGAATGCAATTACATTCTTTAGAGTCTTTTGGCTGCCTTTATGTTGCATTTAGAGGGGGTTAGGTTAGGTAAGAAAAATAATAAAATTATGCACTTACTTGACCAGTAGAACTTCATAAGCTGTTCGATTCGACAAGTTTTTTTAAATGTTTATAAGAAAAATCATACGTCTGCTACGCATGCGTGTAACTTCTCGAATTAAGCGAAAATACCAAGACGTCATAAAGATAGCAAGACAAAACTAAAGAGGAATGAACACAGAAATACGTATTTGAAACTGTCATTTACGGACAGTTGGTATGGGAAAATGGGAAAAAAACGTCTCTACTTTACGGTATCGACAATATTCATTTTGTCCTTCGTTCGAGACACTTTATACTGCGCATGCTTCATGCCCGCAAAAGATGCGCAGAACTAACTGAAGCGCTCGGAGGAGAGATAGAACGATATACTATCATAGAAATATTAACAACCTGTAATATACTATTTGTCCATATAGAAGTTTTACATATATGTAAACTGTATCCTCGTTCAATTATCTAGGACGTACGTCTAAAGATGGAATTAGAGAGAGATTATAAAAAGAATATCGAACATTTGGAAAAAATAAAAAGTAACTTAAAAGCAACAACAGTCATAAATAAAAAAGAAGAAGATAATCGAGAGAAAAATACTGAGAACTAAAATCGGAACAAGTATTATAGGACATGTAGATAGAAGATTAAAGAAAAATAAAGCAATAAGAGAAGAACTGGGAGGAGAAAATTTAACAAGGTATGCAAAAGCACGAAGACTAAATTGGGCAGGACGCATCATGACCAGAATCCTAGAAAAAGTAGAGTGGAAAACAAAATGCAAAAACAGAAAAGAATGGAGAAAACGGACATACGAGGCCAGAAACGACAAAAAACTATAACAAAATGAACAGGGGGAGTAAACCACCCCAATAAAGGGATTTTGAATGATTATATCTTTACTGACCTTGTGCAATTGCATTTGTAATTTACTCTTAATTTCCAATGTTTCTGCTGCTCTACGAGCTAGAGCATTATTAGTATTACTCCAAGCATCCCAAACTTCTTGAGCACATGAATTTATAAGATTATCAATATCCGATCTCATTTGCGCTGATTTCCCTCTTTCAGACTGTGATCTCTGTACAATTCTATTACTGTTTTCTGCCCAAGTAACTGTATTGCTCGTACTGAAAACAAATATTCTCACTACTCAGAAAAATATACAGGATGTCCCTAAATTCGACAGCCAACGCTCTAAGGGAAATTTATGCTTATCGGGTTAGGGAACTGACTGCAAACGCATCCTATCTAAGATACGGGGTGCTAAAGTTTTAAAAATAAAACAATTTTTTGTCGATAAATTTCAAATGATGTGATCGATTGTTATTGAAACGTTTTGATGATTATCAGGTTGATAAACTACTTGTTCTAACATGGATAGAGGATTTCTAGTTTGCTCAAGAGGCGTGCAGCTGGGGTTAAGGACCCATTCTTCAGCCCCGAATTCTCCGCTACTGGATAAAATTTTATTTTTTTTTCAATTTTAGAGTTTTATTATCATTCCTTAATAATAAAGTAATAACATTGGCCTACACTAAAAATACAAGTTTCTTCCTAATCAACTTACATCGATAAGTTAATAGTGTCCTACTAAATGATATTTGTTCGTTAAACTATAAGTTTTCTTTGAAAAAGTGTTTTAGTTTATCAACCTGGCAATCGTCAAAAAGTTTCAATAACAATCGATCACACAATTTGAAATTTATCGACAAAAAATCATTTTATCTTTAAAACTTTAACACCCTGAATTTCCTCTAGAGCGTTGGCAGTCGAATTTAGGGACACCCTGTATAATATTATTTAAACGTACGTTGGATCGAATTTTTCTATTCCTCCATAGTAGTTGATTCCCTTTGAAAAATTATTTAATTGATGACACATATTATCGATTCCTAGCGCGGAGTCTTTGCTTTGAACGTCTTTTTCTAATTCTGCTTGAGCAGCTCTGTTATTTCGCATCTGATCGGACACTTTGGAAAACAACGTTCTCAATTGCTCTTGTTTATTCCTGTAAGTTTCAATTTCTTTTAGCAAGGCTTGTTCAGCTACATCGTGGACTAAATCGATACCTGAAAATTGAAATTATTAAAAAAAAAATAAGTCAACAAAGTTGTAAGTAATGTAGAGTCTCAATTATCCGATCTAAACCTGCCGCACCAAAGTCGGATAACACGGAAAATGATAAAAACGACGTTGAAAATTAGTTAATTTCATTTAAACATTGGGAACTTTCCAAATATATAGCTGATCTAAAACATAACTGAATTCAACAAACTTAAACATCTAACAGAAAAATAATAACATGGTAAAAAAGTTCGTTATATTCTTTTGTTTGCCCGCTATTTGTCGTTTTCTGGCCGCCAAATCTCGCAACCTCCTCAGAAGTAAAAGCTCCGCAGAAAATGTTTCGTCCAGCTGCTCTGCATACTTTAATGCTATTTCTAGAGCTTTGTGATCTTCGCTGTGTAAAACTTTCTGGGCACTGTCCTCTAACACCATATCCCCTTCATCGTCCTCTTCTCCTCTTCCGTTTACTATATTTACAATTTCTTCATCTTTCGCTTCATACTGTTCATCTTGGGCCAACCACTAATTCAAATCATCTTCTGTTACGTCCGCGCAACCCTTGTTGTAACAATGAAAGTAGGCTGGTGTTGACGGATTCAGTCTTCTGTAAATTTTCTCCACCTGAAGATTCTTGATGTTCTTAGAGCAAAACGTTCAAAGGTTTAGAAATGGTGTCTGCTCCAACACTCTCCCATGACTGAACCACGTAGTAAGCAACGTCTTTGAAATTAAGATGACGCAATTTGTTCACCGTGTCTTCTCACTGGTCTATCGCGTCATGTAAAAAAGAAAGCAAGTTCCTTCGATAAATCCTCTTCATTGTATCTAATTTCCACTATTTCATGGATTGACATAAAGAAGTTACATTTGGAGTCAAAAATATTGCCTTTATATCCTAATCTTCAAGTTCTTCATTGGGATGGCATGTAGCATTGTCAAGAAGCAGTATTGCTTTCCCTGGTAAGTTTTGGGATTACAAAAAATGTTCGGTTCCTCTTCCAATCCCCTACCGTTGTCTTTCCTACGTTGTAATCTTGCGCCACTTTTAATAAAGTTTCGCCATTGTCCAATTTCTTCAAGGTTTTAAGTTTCTCTTCCATTGATACAACCACTTTCTTACGTTTTTAAGCCATCACTACAACTTTTAGAGTCAAAAAAAATCAAAACACAACCAACAGTCTAACAAACAACACAAAAGAAACAACGTACAAAACGACTTCTTGGTGAAAGAAGCAGTGAAAGTGAGAACTAGTGTCAGGTAGCTAGCGAAAGTGATGGGATTGATGGCGGGGTGGAATGCAGCGCTTAGAAACAAAAAGAAAGTCCGGTTACCGATCTGTCGCCTGGCACGCGAATACAATGCGTACAGTAAGGAAAAGGAAAGGGGATAAGTCGCGCGGGGCACTGCTGTGCCCGTACAGTCAGGTGTGATTGAAGGGGCTCCTTCATGTTATTGTACTGTACATGACATTGCCCCAGTTGGTCGGATGACCGAGGCTCTACTGTAACCGTAATAAACACATCAAATTTATGAAAATAAGAGTTATAGTCGAAGATCTGGTAGACAAAATTGGGTAGATTCTTAAGACAACATGAAACTTTGTGTAAGTTTTTTATAACAGTGATTAAATACAAAATTGAGGACCTGGCTGGCGGGTTGGCGAGGCGTTATCAACGTTAAAGTATTTTAACTAATTTTTTTTAAATGTTCTTGAAGCTTTTTAGATTTTTTATGTCTTGTAGCTTGACAGTTAACAAGATGAAAAATCAACAATCTAAAAACTAGATCAAATCATCGGGTCCAAAATGTTGCCAAATGCGCTCAAACTTGGACATAACTCTGTACCTTGGAACAAAAAGGGCCAATGTCCAAAATTTCAAAATTTGAGTTAAATGCACAATTGAATTCAGGATGTGACATATAGTAATTGTTAAAAGGACCAAAGTCCTCTTATTATTAGATCATTGAAACTCAAATATTTTGTCACGGCCAAAGTTATTTACTGGAAATGCAAAAATGGCCAATTCCTCAAATTTAAATTGGGTTTCCTGTCATTTGACGAAAATAGACATTGGTCCTTTTTGTTTCAAGGTACAGAACTATAGTAGTTGTAAACCCATATTTTTGAACATATTGTACCAAAGTTTTTATTATTATTTTTTTTTAATAAAAACTTGAATGTAAACTTTTATGTTGAGAAATTCTGTAATCTTAAATCGTCGGTTAGGAATTTTTTTTGAACCAAAGTCATCAACTCTTTGATGCTGTCAAAATTTTCTTCTTCAAGAGTATATTCAAAACAACTAAAATGATTTTCAGTTAATACCTGATTTAGCTAATGAACATAAAGGGTAGGACAAAAATTAAGGAAAAACATCTTGAGAGAATAAGCTCACCTTCTCTTGTTTCTCTGTGATATAAACATTCTTGTGCAATGTGTAAAGGTCCCTCGATATCATCCAAAGCTTTTTGTACTTTTCTCTTCACACCTTGCATTTGATCTGCTTCTGAAATCAACCGTTCCAATTCAGTTCTAACTTCATTCCTCCAAAAGGTAGTGTCTGTAATCCGTTCTCCCAAACGTCTGCCGGATTCTCTTTGACCCTGGGCTGTTTTCTCATCCGTTTCTCTAAAAAAATTCCATTCATAATTTTCTATACATTGTAATCTCATATAGTTACCTCATGACCCTAATAAAATCGCCTCTTAATCTTTCGGAATAGTTTCTATTAGTATCAGCTTCGTTAAATAGTTTCAAGTTACCCTGTGTCCATTCTAGGGGAGTATATCTAGTATATAGAGCTGCTCTGGCAGCATGCGCTGGATTTCGTTCGAAACCGGTGACTAAATTCGGAAATTTTAACGGTTCAGTTGCCATACCATAAGGTGTGTAACAAGGATCGACTATAGCGTTAGTTGCATGTTGATTGGGTCTAAAAACACATAATATTCTGTTATTTATATGATATGAATGGATATGGAACAAAAGCAAATTATATCAAAATGTAGATTCAGTTATACTAATTGGAATAAAGTAAAAACGTTACCGTACCTGCGGGGCCTAGATGAATAATGAAATCCAGAGATGATTAAAAAAAAAAGAAAAAATGATTTACGTTTTGTGTTCTCATTTCATAAAAGTTTTACTGAACACATTGTTTACTGATATCACTACTCCAACACTCAAAATTACAATGTCTGACGCGCGTTTCGATAACCGAGTTGTCGTCTTCAGAGACCAAAAGTTGGTAGCAGTAAACAGTGTTAAGTATGAACATCATCAACGGTTCCAGAAATACCAACTCAACATACAAATTATTATTACATGTAAGAGATTGCGGATTTAATTTTGCGAAGTAATATTCAGATATGTTGTTTAAATATTAATTTAATCTGAATATAAATTAAGAAAAACTTCGATATTATACTTTAAATACATTATTTGAACAATTATTTTACTAAAACTTACAAGGGCATTGCTTCTACGAGCTCATATCCGATGGTGGGTCTCCATGGATGAGGTAGGGGCGTCTGGTAGTAATTTCCTATTCTGGTAGGTACTGGAGTACCAGCTACTTGTTCCATGCACGGTGTAGCAGCCACTGTACTCCATGGTTGCAGTTGCTGAAAAAATATTAGTCTGTAGTAGTTTTGAATCTGCGCGCTGTTTTTTGAAATTTACCGTATATAATACCGTCTCGTTATCTGGCATTTTGATATTAAAAAAATTCTAAATGTCAATTTCGAAACGTTCAAATTTCAACATAATATGTAACATAACTGATACAGATATATGTATATGAAGTATAGATTAACTGTTTCTTTATCAATTTTAATTTTTTGATTGGCCAGAAAATGCACAAATACGAGTTGTCTATGTGGATGTAGTTAAAAAGTAAATTGATATGGGATACAACACAATTTAATAAACTATATGTGAATATATATTTAAAAAAATTCTGGACCCTTCCAAAAATATAATTTGTAATGCCACTGTTTTTTAAATAATTGAAAAAATAAAGCGGAATGTGCTTAATTAAAACGAAGAAGATATATACGGTAAGTAGTTCAGTTGAACGCTACGATCTTTAAAAACGAAGAGTATACATAGAGTAAATTGTTTTATAAACCAGTACGTTCAATGGAAAAGAAGATGTTTCTTTATTTTTAGGTTAGATTGTGAATTTCATTAATAACAATTAGAATTAACTAAATTATTTTAATTATCAGCAAATCAAACCTACATATAACTTCACTCACTTTACTCGGTTGTTTTTACTTTTAATTAGTAATTAAGTGAAAAATCAAAATTCATAAATACGTTACAAAATGTCTTCTACTGTGCCAGAACGTAATAAATAATGTAAGTAAATTAGAACTTTATTCTTATTCATTCCATTATAGACTGTCCTGGTGTTGAAAGTGAAAATGCAGGAAAAGTCGATGCATGCGCTGGTTGTCCAAATCAAAAAATTTGTGCTAGCTCAGATACAAAAAAGCCCGATCCAGGTATTCAATTAGTAAAGGAGAGATTATCTGAAGTACAAAAAAAAATTTTGATTCTTTCTGGAAAAGGTGGTGTTGGTAAAAGTACTGTAACGGCTTTATTGAGTAGGACTATAGCAAATCTGTATAATGAAAAAAATGTAAGTATCTACCATAAAGGAAGCGCGAATTACCTTAATCATTTCAAGTTCTGTTTGTATTGGGAATTTTATTGAAAGTAATGGTTACAAATAATTTCACTTACCCTATTATAACGACTTCTTCTTTCCTTTTCTTGTCCAAAAATCATCATTTGTACTATTTATATATTTTTTATATTATACTTGGAACCTTATTATTATATTGATAGTAACAGTGATCTTTTGGAATAAGTAGCAAATTGTAATTGATCTGTAACAGTCTGTACCAGATACGATGACCCAATTCATATTGTTTAAGAAGAAACTGTCCTGTATAGATATTTTTGGTCAATAAATATATAAATATGAAAATTTATAGGTCAAAATCAAATTATATGTAAGATTGTTCCTAAATTTTCAAATATATCTAAAAAAAAATTCAAGTAATTTCAATTTGAATCTTTATGAGAGAAATACATTCTGTAGTTTTCTAAGGTACAACTTGTCCAATTTATATTGATGTACTGTACAATATTTGAATTCAGGTTGCTGTTTTGGACATAGATATATGTGGACCTTCTCAACCTAGAGTGTTGGGAGTTCAAGACGAACAAGTTCATCAGTCAGGTTCAGGATGGTCTCCTGTTGTAAGTCAATCTACAATAAAATTATTCCTCTTTTTATTGCAAGCATGTTTTTAGTATGTTGAAGATAACTTGTCAGTTATGTCAATTGGTTTTCTATTGGGATCACCTGATGATGCTGTTATTTGGAGAGGACCAAAGAAAAATGGTATGATTCGACAGTTTCTGAGCGAAGTAGATTGGGGAAATCTGGACTATTTATTTATAGATACACCCCCAGGTAAGCGCTAAAATATTTCTCATGAATTACTGAAGATAGTATAGTTAGATAAAAATATATAATTTTAATAAATAAATTCAAACTGATCTAAGATTGATCATTTTAGGTACCTCTGATGAACACTTATCTGCAGTAACTTATTTATCAAAAGCTGATTTATCTGGAGCAGTTATAATTACCACACCACAAGAAGTAGCATTATTAGACGTTAGAAAAGAGATTGATTTTTGTTTCAAAGTGAACATAAATATTTTAGGGGTTATAGAAAATATGTCTAGTTTTGTTTGTCCAAAATGTGAAGTAAGTTTCCTCTATTTTATTTTTATCATAATGATGTATGTATAATTTTCTGTAGAAATCATCAGATATATTTCCTGCTTCAACGGGAGGTGCAAAGAAAATGTGTGAAGAAATGAAAGTTCCTTTTCTTGGAAGTTTGCCTTTAGACCCTAGAATAGCAAGGTGTTGTGATGAGGGTAAAGATTTTGTTACAGAGCTAGCGGATTCACCTGCTTTAAAAGCCTCTCATGATATAGTTAAACGTAAGTTTAAGACTGTCAAAATAACAGTTTAATTATTACTATAAGATATTTAATAATTGATTCAAAGTAAGGTGTAATTAACAAGGCTTTTTTGATTCAGTTGCCATAGTTTTCACTTTATTCATCAAATCTACATTGTATATGATCCAGTGATATGAATCTTTGGTAAGATAGTTCCTATGAGGAGAGTTAAGCTTAAGCCAAAATATGTTTGAAATCGGGTTTTATTTGATTTTATTAGCTATAAATATAAAAAAACACCTCAAATTTTATGCAGATCACTCATACTTCAGAGAGCTCTTTTTTATACAGCTTTGTTAACCATTAACAGTTTTTTTCCTTTTATATAACTTGTTTGAAAACTGAGGAACATTAATACTTATGCTTCTGAATAAGGCTAAGAAATCTACTAACTGAATTATGTTTTAAAAGTACTCCTACTTGGAATAATATTGAATACTAGAATTTGTTGTTTTGGTTAAGCTAAATTTTTATATAATTAAATATACCCCTCTGATTTTGTTAAAACTTTTGTATGTTATAGAGAAAATCATGCTGAACAAGAATATATATAGGGCGCGGGTACTATCCCTTCAGTTACTTTTTTTGTTTGAAGAATCAAATAGTTGTATTAATTTTTCAGTGATTGTAATATTTGAATTAATCGTTAAAAGAAATACAACCCTTACACTTCTTTCAACCATTTTTAATTAATCATATAGTCCAATTCAATGATTTTGTCTATGGTTTCATAAAAATCGATAGTTAAGAGGGGTAAAAAGAGTCGAATAATATGTGAAAACTTTGGTATCGATTTATTATTTTAAATAATCATCAATTTCGATAGGATACATCCGAGACCTTTGATGAAAAACCTCATCAATTCTTTGTGTATAGCTAAAGTATCTCTCTTAAATAAAAATTCAACCATATATTGCTTATAATAATGACGAGATCAGCCATAATGCAGGTTAATATCACACAAATCTCTCAAGAGCCTCTCTATGCTTTGAATGTGTGCTTTGGTTTCTGGATCTACGAAATTATAACAGTTGAATGAATCCTTCGTTCTCGACATGAATTATTATATCCTCGCCAACAATATGTGCAGATCTTGATGGAACAGGCTCGATACCAAGCACTGTATGATTGCGCTTACCAATGCGTTGAGGAAGATTATTTACCCAAATGAAATGAAAATTATACTTTACTTCCAAAAAAGTATAAAATAGAAAAATGAGAAAAAAAAACAAATGATACATACTTCTCTACAAAAAGGAATCCAATCTCAAGCAGTGGTTGCTGTTATAGAAAACTCTTTCATGAGTTTTTCTTGATGAGTGGTAGACAATAAATAAAATGAGTAATGATTCTACATACAGTTTGTATATCTATTCGAATTTGATTAAACTAAGTGCCATTTAATGCACTTATTGTCCAATTGCACCACACTTTTTTTTCTTCTGTTTTCGCTTAGCACTGAAATATTTATAAGTACAGTGAATCTTAAACGTTTCACTATTTAGTAAAATCATCTAACCACGTTCACAATAATTTCACTTCTTTTCACTTAGCTATTAATTAAATAATTTATTAATTGATCACGATTGTCAATTTTTGATTTATAATTTGAAAAGTGAAAAATCTAAGTTAGAATTAATTTCTAACTATTATTACTTAATAGATTGTTTTTTGCGAGGAGGTGTGACATGATGTCATCATTAAATAATGAAGAAATACAAAGCTAAACTATGATGTATAGAATATTTTTCTTTTTCTGAAACTTGAGAAGTTGAAAAACTATGTGAAGGTTTGCTATCTGCACCCTATATATAATTACCTTTTTTTTTCTAGGATTACTTGAAGTCTGCAGAGGTAATTAATATTAATGTTACATATTTTAAAAATTTTATTGCATCTTTTTTTAATAAATAATTTAACTATTTGACATTTATTTAAGTAAATATAGACCTGTTAATGTAGCAGTTGTCTTATTTTCGCAACTTTTGGCAAATGCTCTCTGTATCATTAAAATATACATATGTCAGATAAGTGTTTGAAAACAATTATTAATATAGTATAAAAAACTTGTTCATAGATTCTAAGAATGTAGATTATTCCATTTCGTTTAAACTTAGAACTAACTCAATAGCAGCATTAACATCCCCATTTACAGCTTTCAAAGCTCGTATATTGACTGTATCATCAAGCAAACCCATCTCATGCATTTGCTTCAACTGTGCTTCCCACTGCTTGTTCAAATTTTCAAAACTTTGTTCTTCTTCTTGGTTACTATTATTAGTTGTATTAGGACCTCTATTGGAACCTCCAAAATTGATAGCTTGTTGGATGGCATTAGAAAACATCTCGTTAGTAATAATATTTGATGAACCAGAATTTTGGGTAGGTATGCCAGCACTATTTGTATTGAATTGTGTATTTGTTGCATTTGCAATGGCAGCTGCAAGTTGTGCAGCAGTAATTGCATTGAAAGATGTGTTTCTACTTAAAGGGTTCTGAGAAAAACTAGTGTCAGAACTGGAATCCATTTCTTCATCATCATCAGATAGAGCTTCCAAAGAATAAGAATATCCTGTGCTAGTACTTGGTTGGTTGGTATTTAGAGAAGCTTGTTCTTCATGCACGTGAGCCAAAATGTGACTCCCCGCTTCTAATAATACTGGATGTTTCTCTATCATTTCCGCTCCATTTTCGGGAATTGAAAGATAAAATATTAATTCTGGATCTTGAATAAGTGCTACTGCTGCGGGATCTTCCAAAAGTTTAGGACAAGCTTCTATAATTTTATTTATAACATCAGTTCTGGTTAACCTCTAAAAAATAGTATTCAATAATAATTGTTTGAGAAAATTACATATTTTGTTACTTGTAGCGCTAATCTATAATTCGGGAAAATAACGAGGGTACTAAACGCATTAATTAAATCTTTGGGCCCCATTTGTGTATGTATGGTTTCTGAAGGTTTTATTGCTGGTTTATCTATTACATGAATTGTAACTCCATCTGTAATTCCATAAGAAGAAAGTGTGTTCTCGTCTTCCAATATCAAACCACAATAAGATAATTCTAAAAATAAAAAAAATAATTTTCTTTGTTTTATTCAATACAAAAATTTACCTAAATTGTGCGGAACATTATTCGACGCGTTAAGAGCGTGTTTCTTGAACACTTGCACTTTGTTTTCTAGATCTACATTATTTATTTTAATTCGTTGAGGGGAATTTTGACTTCCCCAAATTCCTAAAATAATATTGGCCATCGTTACCAAATTGAAATGACTTTTATGAAAAGAATGAATATTTACTTTTTAAATTGTCATCATGACAATAACTGCTACCAACTTAGCAATATTAAAATTACCCAAATTAAACTTATGGTATAGAAGAAATTTTAAAATTAACCACTCTTAACTATTACTGGTGAATTTGCTAATACTGCCTATCTAAACTATTCAAAATTATAAAATATTTCAAATATGCGAATTAGTATGAGCTAATTGTATAAAAATTAAAATAAATTTAGTTGGCGTACTGGCAACTCTACTTTTTTATATCATAATAGCGGCGTCGCCAATAACTAATAAGCTATAGCGGTGCAGCTGTTCGACGGCGTGAGGTGTTGTGTGTGTCGCATATTTTTGTTTGGGTTTGAAGATGGATGTTTGAATTATTGTTCAATAAAAGTATTATTAGTAAACAATCAGTCTCTTAAACATTTAAAATGAAGATGTTTATTCTCTCTTTAATTAAATAATGACAATGATAATTGAGTGCAATATTTTCAAATCATGGATGAGGACATAACTGAAAATGCAATTTCAGAAACGGATGTTGAAGCGAAAGAATCGTGCCCTAAAAGATTTAGATTACCAAGGAAATCTACGATAGAATCCACAAAAAAACTGTGTGCCAAAGAAGAAAGAATCGCGACCGTCAAAAAAGTATGACCATTTATAATATTAGAAAGTTGGTCATGTATACAGTGCTGGATTTCAAAAATTTTAATTTATAAAATAATGTAACAAAACATTGGATTCACGACGAATTTGTGTAATATTAATATGCTCCGAGTCATGTTAATAATAAAATTCCATTTACTCATTAATTAGTTGTATAATATAAACTGATATTAAAAGTATTCAGTATTTTTTGTTAAAAATCTTAAGATTTGATTATAAGGAAGTATTTTTAGGTTTCTTATATACTACAAAAAATTGAAAGCGATAGAACTCTTAAAGATAAGGAACTTTTAGCTGAAAGTCAAGATATAGTTGAAGAAATTCACAATAAATGGAAAAAAAGGAATGAGGCAAAAAGGAGATTGGAAGAATTGGAAGACCCAGAGGATATTTTAAACAATAAATGTCATATTCTCGCTCAAGCCATTGCCCAATCACAATATTTAGTAGCTTACACAGGAGCAGGTATAAGCACTGCTGCTGAAATACCAGACTACAGAGGTACAAATGGGATATGGACGAGGCTACAACAAGGCAAAGATATTGGGTAAATAATGAGTTTTATCAATATAATCTAAACTTTCAATGATCTAAAATTTATCTTCCAAGTTTTAATATCTTCACAAATATAATTTCCTTGAAATATATAAGTGAATTTGACTAAAGTGTATTATTCTGAAAATAGACTCCAAGTATCAATAATGAGGGCTACTACTTTTGAATTTATTATTAGAAGGACCAGATCTAACATTTTGGCGCTCCTAATTCAGTTAAAGTTATATGAGTATCTTATACTAAGGTAATTACTTCACTGTACAGTGAATAAAAGAGTGTGAAGTGACTTAATATTCTCAATAACCATATAAAATTTACCATTGGTTATATAGCAATTTGTTACTCGCAGCGAAAGAAACGACATAACTAAAATTATACTATTTATTTACATCAATAATTTAGTATTGTGTACTTATTTGCTCATTTTTATGACAAAACCTGACAATGTGATGTCCTCAACCTCACTTATATTCTGAGTTCATAAATCCGTGTGTCTCAAGTTTTGTGCCAATTGCTAGTAAAAACTCAGTTAGGTCTTACTTGTGAGACTGAAAAGGAATGTGCATTGAATTAAGTCATGATATCGCAAGTGAGAATAATTTGAGTTTTGATGTAAATGGAAACAAACTTATATGTAAATAGCTTAAACACCACTCCACCGAACAATTTTAACATTGCATGGGAGAGAAGAATTTACTTGGCTCTGAACTCAACAAAAAGCCGTTTTAAAGTACGTACAGCATAGTAAGCTGACGTTGATGGGACTGGAAAAAACGATCCCATCATAATGAAGCATGGCCATACAGTATGTGATACTGCATCTCCAGATTATATTTGCAAAGAAATACATTCTGGCCAACCATACGACAATTAAAATGGCGCTCCTGAGATGATTGAATTTTTCTAAAACCTAACTCAGATTAATATTTTTAAAAAATATTTTGTTTCCTCTATGCTGTTCGCCCCCTGGGAGGCAACTGTATAAAGTAAGATATTTAAAATGATTATATTTTGTTTAGAAGTTTAGGAAGGTGGGTTTATTCAATGAAAAATTATTATTCTGAATATTTTGCACTGCCCATTGTTGTGGTGCAAATATTTCTTACAAGCATGCTAATGTTTAGAAGGGGTGTAGTTTTGTAAATCTTTATTAACCACTGCTTCAAGGAATATTCATCTTCAGGAAGTTCATTTTCTTACTTTCTTTTCAATATAATTCAAATTTGACTTTTTTGTATGTATAGTAATAAATTTAACTTCGACATCTCACTTGTCGGGGGCGCTAACTGGTGAGCATAGAAACAGTAGCTCTCATTAGCCTCAATATACATGTTAATATGAAACTAAAAGGAAGAACAAGGTCATATTTATTATACAGTTTTCAAGGTTTTTATTAATAAATATTTATTTGTTCCCAATTATAAATTTCAATTGGAAACTTTATTCACCAGAAAAGAAACAAGTTATAGTGTTACAAATTTTGAATGAACTCAATTAATTTCAACTATTGAATTAACAAAATTCACTACTTGAATGAATAACAAAATTTAGTAAAATAGTATTTACAATAATTCCTATTTTATATTGAAATAAATGCTGTGTCCCATTATTTGGACTACAAGTTCTCCAGAGCCCACACCACTAGATCTGTTTTTGGGGCTGGATGAGAAATAAAGTCTACAAAATAAAAGTGGACACACGGGATACACTAGTTAGACGAATTGAGAATACTGCAGCTCATATTAAAGAAGAAATTAATAAATTGGAAGAACAACAAACGCTCTTCGTAGGCGAAGCAGAAAATATTTAGTTTAGTTAATGACGGTATTTTTGAACATTTATTGAAAGAACGCTATGATTAAGAAAATTTTTATTTGATAATTTGTTGATTTATTAATATGCTATAAGAGTTTTTTTACATTATTTTTACGTGTGTAATACACTCCTAGAGTTTGGTGCGCTCCTCCCGTCTCACCCTATATATTAATTATTACCTATAATTTTGTTATTCATTGTGGTTTTCTTTTGTATATTGAAATAATATTTTATTTGTAACTTTATTTAGTTACTTTCAAGTTTTTACAAGCTTTTGTCTACAAATTGTAACAATTTTTTTTGACAAAAAAGCATTTCTCTTTCTCAATAATGGTAATATAACTCAACCATAAAAATAATATTAATAAAGATAAATATGTGGATATTAAAACATAAATCACATACATACATTGTCGTACAAATTGTCCACCTGCTTATACATGAACAAGAGTTGAATAAATATATTTTAGGTCGTAAGTTTTGAATGAAGTATTAGTTATTTATTTTTCAGGAATTATGATCTCTCTGTAGCAGAGCCGACGTACACACACATGGCATTAGCTGAGCTCTACCGCAAAAATATATTGAAACATGTAGTTTCCCAAAATTGTGATGGTCTTCATTTGCGATCAGGTCTACCTAGGACTGCTCTATCAGAATTGCACGGTAATATGTACATTGAAGTTTGTAAACAATGCAAACCGGTGAGAGAATACTGGCGGTATTTTGATGTTACGGAAAACACAGCGAGATTCTCCCATAAAACGTATAGAAGATGCTATGTTTGCAACGGTCCTTTAACAGATACCATAGTACATTTTGGAGAGCGTGGAGACTTGCAATGGCCCCTCAACTGGGCAGGAGCTTGTAAGAATGCTAGTAAAGCGACTACTGTAATTTGTTTAGGTTCTAGTTTGAAGGTTTTAAAAAAGTATCCGTGGTTGTGGCAGATGGAAAAACCGGTTAAAAAAAGAGCAAATTTGTACATAATAAATTTGCAGTGGACACCCAAAGATGAATTTGCTAATGTAAAAGTAAACGGAAAATGCGATATTGTTATGAAAAAAATCATGAATTTATTAGGAATTTTAGTACCGAAATATGAAAAATTGAGGGATCCCATGTATAGTCATGCAACTGACATGCATCCCTTAGAACTCCATACAACAACTCAAACTATTTTAAAATTAGACGAATCAGTACAAAAAGATATGTTGTATAATAAAGACTGTGTAGCCAATAAAATGCCTGATCTCAGTGAAAATGAAACTTCAATAACCTGTGATAGTAGCAATAAGACAGACATTCTTCCTAAGCAGGAAAATGATTCTTCGATTAATTTTCCTATTTGTAGTATAATAGGGACTAAAAATATTCAAACCGTATCTTTGCCACAAACAGATACGAAATATTTTTTCAGTTCAGACGACTCTTTTCTCAATAGTAATTTTTTTAAAGACTTAAATAACTATTCAGATTTATTTCTCTATCCCTACGAAACGAGTTTCCTTTATTCAGGATTACATAGCATTATAAATCCCGTTCCTACGTTTGAAGAAGACTTTTACTCAAAAGAAGCGAAAGTAGGGAAAATTGAACCTGCTTGTAATTATTGTTTCAAATACTTCACATCGACTACATGTTTATTTTACATAAAGACAGAACCAGTATTTTTAAATGTAATCAACAGGTTTAGTAAACTTGAGAAAAAGAAGAAACCTAATGTGTGTTTATGCTGTGACTATTCCACTGACGAGGAAGAAGTAGATAATGTAACAAGTGAGAAAGATACCGTTAAAATTAGGGCTCAAGCTGGATGGTTTGGAAAGGGTTACAGGAAAGGGCGACGAGCGAAACGAAGAAGTATTTAGTATTAATTGTCATTTTTTTTTCAGTATTCTTTTTATACCTGCCTGTGTTTTTATCAAATCTGTCCTCTAACTTTTATATTGATTTTTTATATGTATTTTAATATTGAATGTCATTAAAAGTGTGTTTCAATTTAGATATTTTTTATTTTTTCCTTCTCATAACAGGAAAGGAAAAAATGATGGTATTCAGAGTAGACTGCAGCATATTGTGTTTATATTTGGGCCAGTTTTTATAAAGAAGGTTCAGGATTTTGTCTTTTCTGGACCCTTATCAATATCCACAGGCATCTCCCCTCTTGTGCCTACTTTTTAAACAAAAAAATACAGCAGTCTGAAATAAGTTTTAATTAGTAGTAAGACTAATAGCATCCAAGTTGTGCTAACCCCCTACTTTCGTCATTCTTTTCAGAAACTTTAAATTCCAGAGAACCTTTTCTTTTTAATCAGTATGAGGGTACGGGGAAATAAATCACAGTACTACTGATTAAAATTTATAAACAAGATATGAACAATATTGTTACTGTTTAACTCAACAATTCTTTAATTGCAATATTAAAAGCAACATCTGATGGAGTACTGTCATCATGATCTTTTGCTTCTTTATTAGCCCCACTCTGCAATAAAAATTTTACACATTCAATGTGACCGCAGCTTGCAGCATAATGGAGAGCAGTTTGTCCATCACTATCTTTGATGTTTATATCAGCTCCTGCATCAATAATGGTTTTCAGCATATCAATACTACCCGCATCAGCTGCCCAGTGAATTAAGTATAACCCTTCACTGACAAAATCTGGATTGTTTGTTTCAAGATAAGTTTTTACTTGTTTTATATCATTTTTTCTGATGTGATCAATAATTGTCAAGTCTGATTGTGGTATATCATTGTCAACAATCATTGAAGAAACTTTAATCCACTGTTGAGATGGCGCTTCTTGAATATCTTCATCAAAAGTGGGATCTACAGTTTTGACAGTTTCTATATACTTCTTTTTAGCATCTTCTTGAGAGAGATTTCCCAATTTATTCCAAGCTTCCCATTTTGACTTTGCACGAAGATCATACCAACTAGGTCTAGGTACTTTACAAGTACCTTCTGTGCCTTGTTTGTAATAGCCGTAAAGAGTGAGCAATATTTGATTATCCAAAGTGGTTACTAATTTTTGCACTTGACGGGCAGCCTTGTTAAATGAAAGAGTTAAGGTATCAGTATCACTTATATCTATTCCTAATTCTTGTAAATCACTAAAGTTATCTACTGATTCTGCCATTTTTATTGGTTTGAACTATTCAATGGTTGCAATTTTATTGTATTTCCCTCTAACTTGTGTAAACTACTTTTGGTTGCAGTTTCTAATCCTTCACGAGTACTAAAAGTTACAAACCCGTAATTCTTTGATAAGCCTGTTTTTTTATCAAATACTACTGAAGCTTGTTGTATGTGTCCAAATTTACTAAAATAAGTTTTCAATTCTCTGT
This sequence comes from Diorhabda sublineata, assembly GCF_026230105.1. Lineage (NCBI taxonomy): Eukaryota > Metazoa > Arthropoda > Insecta > Coleoptera > Chrysomelidae > Diorhabda > Diorhabda sublineata. Next base: position 5,463,258 of record NC_079482.1, read on the forward strand.
GACTTACAGTCCAAGGTATGTTACTCACATATATCTTATAGAGTTGTCGAGCACCATTTGAAGCCATAATTCAAGCTTTTCTAAAAATTTCAAGCAAATGAATGCTGTGATCACCAATTAAATCGTGTATATTCAGTCCTATACTGTTACCCAAGTTATTGGTGTTATGTACTATGCACTCTAATTCCCACTTTGACAACAAATGTTCAATAGACCAATCAGAACTTCTTTCTTGATAAGTACAGAAAAACTTTGCGTTTGTATTAATATCAAGCAAATAAGAAACAGTTACTAATATATCTTCAAATGTAGAAGGTTCAAAAAAACAATCAGATCCTAAAATATAATCAAGGGGTCCAAGATAGTCCAAATTACTCAAAAACAATCCCCAAGTTAGCCCTATAACTTGAATATGTTTATTGATAACTAGATTGTTCACTTGACAGCTTCTTCTAGTATGTGACAATGATTTAGTCAAAGAAGCTGATTCAGTCAATATTACGTTGGCACCACACTTTGCAGCAACTATTCCTGGAAGAGCAGTACCGGATCCCAATTCTACCACTTTTTTACCATAAAACTCTTGACGATTTTCCCAAATAAACCAGGCAAGCACTGGTGCTGAAGGCCAAGTATAGAATGAATAACTTCCTTGTAGTAACTGAAACAATATAAACTACTTAATAATTAGTGGCCAATTAAATTTTCATTTCAGAGATATTAACGATGTAATTTTTAGCAGTATCAAATTTACAAGATATACCTCTGGAATGATAACTTCTAATTTTTCTTCAAATGGTTCACCATTAACGATACACTTAGAGGAAAACACAAACTTTTTCAATTGTTCTGTTTGTACATTAGACATTTGGGTTCTTATATATAACATATAAAAGCTTTAATGGTAAAACTTCACATTTTTAAAAACTTACTTCACTAATATAATAATTTAATTGGCTTCTCGATGATAGACTTGATAATGCTAAGCATGTGGAAATTTGACAATTGACACTTCAATTTTTTTGTTAGTAATAGTAATACCAACTTCGTTTTTATGCATTGTACTTCAAAGGGTGCATTCCACTAAGCATTCACGACAATCACGTTCACGAGCACGACCCGTTCCATAAGTGGAGTGGCTATAAGTGTAAGAGTAAGTAAGAGTGGAGTGTGTTATAATTTGTAAGCTATTGAATTTTTTAGTGGAATGCTCTACTGATTTATAATAAAGTAAAATCAAAATATCTTCTGCGGTGATTGTAGTCAATGTGTGGAACGCCCAAACGAGTATTTTAAGCCCTGGAAACGCTTAGTGGAATGCAATGAAAATATATTTTTAATCTTTGCACGCCCCAAATTTACGATATACGATTATATACGGCATTATTTATATATTTAAAATTTTACAAAAATATCTCAATTATTGATGCATACAAAAAATAAGATTTTTTATAATAAATTCTCTACACCGACAAAGGATTCATCTAATTGGATCTTTATTAAAACACACGCAATTTGTTGTCAATTGTCATATTAAGCGCTGAGATGATCAGATTTAATCATCTAATGAAGAATCTAGCTGAAATATAAATAAAGTTAATATGTGATATTAGATTATTAAAATTTGATTTTCTAATGAGGCAAAATACATAGTGGAACAATTTGATACAGCTGAAAGATTTCCTTCAAAATAAATATATCTACACGTTTTTCAAATAAAATGACTGCGTTTTTAAGAAGGTGAGTAAAATTATATATTGAGTTAGTAAATAAATTTAGTTCTTATGCACAACTATGAAAATAACTTCAAATGTCAGAAGTAGAAAGGTATGTTTATTTTATTTGTAATTTAGTAGGTATATTGGAGTAGTCATTTAATTGAGAATATTGAGTATACATATTTTTAGTAGTACTATTAGTTACCATTTATAATACATTATCAGGAGTATTTATAATGAGGTTGTATCTTAATCTCGAGCTATCGATTATCATATATAATATTCATTCTTTATTTAATAACATCTTACTATACTTGCACATTCATATATGTTCATAATTCTGTAATATATAATTTTTTTCTGGAAGCAAGTAATTTAAATTTCAAATATTTTACAAATCATTAGCAATTTGATTGCTTTACATTTATAACTCAATTAATCTGAAAAATTTTTTTGCCAAATGTAAAATATCTTAAATTAATACCCCTACAGTTTTATTTTTTTATGAAAATTATAAATTTCAACTGTTAAGATTCAATACCTATGAGTGTTGGATCATGGAGTATAATATATCTAAGTATATAAAATGATTCTTCAGTTTATTAGTAATACAGGAAGTGGTTAGAATCACATTTATGAAATAGAAATATTTGATATAAAGCAGTTGAAAAAAAGGTAATAATAAATTAAGGAGATTATAAAATAAAATAATACACTCGTGAGTGAAAAAATCTACTCACATCACATGATCAAAAGTCTCTAGCAAAAAATCTATAGCTTCCATCTTCTTTCTAATTATAGCATCACAAATCCATAACTTTAGCTTTATAATGAGTGGTCTACGTTGTTATTGAGTTTTTCTTTTGGTAAAGAAACAATATCAAGCGAAAAGGCATCTTAAACAATAAAAAAGGGTTATAATTATTAAAGAAAATATAAGCTTAAATTCGTCAAAATAATAATTTATTTGAAATAAATTTGTCAATATTTAGTGTTCCTTCCCCTGACTCAGTTTCAATTCACTTTTTCATGGATCGAATAAGTTTCTTGATCTTGTTCTATGCTATCCCATTCTTCATTGAGTGCCATTTTGCCATAGTGGCAAGTTCGACATTCTTTGATTAACTGCCGTATGGAATCTGCGGCATGCGTACGGGCATTGTACTACATTATGATAAAGTTTTCTCTAATAAAATTGGAGTAGGCAAGGACGTGATCCCCCAAAATTTCTTCTATATATTGTTTCGCCGTTAATCTCCCCATTCCACCGCAAGTTTCAATAAAAACCAACTTGATATTTGCTTCCATTGAAATGCACGTCCAAATCATTTAGGAACCTCATCAAAAAGTTATGCTTTCTTTTGTCGAGTGCTCAGTGGGCTGGTGTTAATTTGGGGCCACTAACTGGACTTTTTGGTTCAAGTTTAGTTGCCTAAGTCTTCTTCTGACTGTCCAGCCACTCCTCTCGAATTTCTACTTGTTTCTTCTGAAACCAGTCTCTTGGTAACAACGTTATACTCTGGTAACAGCAGACTAATTCTTGTTCAGCGCACTGGCAATTTCTCGCTGACTCTGGCCTTGTCGCAAAGCTTGAGCAGCTTTATCACGTGTAGTGTCCATTTTCAGTTAGAATTCTTGTTTGTTGTTAACGGATATGTGTATAAGTTGACATTTGTTGGCTAATTGATAGTGGTGGGTCAGGTAGATAACCTTCTATAAGGGTAGTTACCCCTAATTACCATTATTGTAAACAAGTATAAAAAGGGTGGTTACTGGACATTACATATTGTTGGACTGTGAGAGCAAGAAACATTAGAAGAATTTAAATCATTTTTAACCTAATGCCTGTAACTCTTAAATGTTATCAAGAAAAAAACAATTTCGTGTTCTGTGACTTGAGATTGCAGGGTCTGAGTCGATTTTTTGCTCACGTTTATAGTTAAAATTATTCAGGTTCAAATAGGAATTGCATTTATTGAGAGTAGGTTATTGGTTGTGATTAAAAAATATTTTTTTTTGTTATCGAGTAAAAAGTTCTTATTTATAAAAGTCAGAAAGCTCCATTGTGAAATATTCATAGTATAGAATCATTATATAATTGAACATCGTAAATCCGGACTTCTAAAATGCGGAATATCTAAAATCCGGACTGATTCGTTCGTATCGTATTTTTCTTCTTCTGTATTTGACACTAAATGTTGGCACCATATTTTTATTTATTTTATTTATTTGTAATCTTTTTGTTGTTATTATAATTATTTTATAAATATGATTTTGTACAGTATTAAAAGCGATTTTATTATAATTTATGCATACCTCTCCCTCTGTTTACATTATTATGTAATGCGATATGATTTCTCGTTAGCGCGATAGATGGCGGCACCATAAATGCATTTAAATGTTCGTATGATCTAAAATACGGAAAAATCTAAATCTTTTTCCAGCGATTTCGGATTTACGATGTTGTACAGTAAACTTTTTTCCATGCAGTCGAATTATTTCTAAAGAATTTCAATTATTGCATTTTCTTGAAATTTTAACTGCAATTATGATTATGTAATTAATTTTTCCGCTCCATATTTTGGTAAAATGTAGTTTAGAGGTTGAGGTATTCATTGTTCCAGGTGAGAGGTGATGGTAAAGATATCTGCTACTAGTCTCACTCACATACTACGATGGATCTTCACTTATCACTTTAATGAACTAATTGACACCTTTCTATGGTGGTTGGGCTAATTTATATTTTAAACAAATAATATTTCTAGCACATGGTTAAGGTATTGCATGTTTGTAACCACTCTAGTCATATAGCTTTCATAAAATGACCAACGCCCAAAAACAGACGCGCAGATTCGAATGCGGAATTTGCAATAAGAAATTTTTCAGTTGTAATGATTTGCGAAAACACATTCGAATTCATACTGATGAACGACCGTATTCTTGCAACGAATGTGGACAAGCATTTCGACAAGCCGGTTCTTTAAAAAATCACATTGCTTGTAAACATTCGCCGGGTTTGCAAAGCAAGACAATATTCATCTGCCATTTCTGTAAGAAAGTTTTCCCTTTAAAAGATAGATTGAAATTACATCTTAGAACACATACTGGTGACAAACCTTATGAATGTGATAGATGCAAGAAGCGGTTTGCGAGAGGAAGTCAACTTAGTCAACACATGTTAACGCATACAGGTTATAAACCTTACACGTGCCTGATATGTCAATCATCATTTACGTGTTCAGCTAATCTCAAATTTCATATGAATAGACACATGGAAATTAGGAATTTTGTATGTGATATTTGCGGAAAGAGTTTTTTCAGAAGAGACGCTTTGAAGAAACACGTGAATTGTTACCATAATAACGTTAAAGCTTTCCATTGTCACATATGTAAGAAGAATCTCAAAGGGCATTTGCCGCAACATATGAGGATTCATCGACAAGATAAACCTCACGGTTGTGCTCATTGTGGAGCTCGGTTTACTCAAAGATCTCAATTAACTGTACATCAAAGAACCCACAGCGGCGAGAGACCTTACAGATGTCAAATTTGTTGGAAAGCTTTTGCACATTCTACCGCTCTACGACTACATACACGACGGCATACCGGTGAGAAACCGTTTTGTTGTATCTTGTGCAACGCGTCCTTCAGTCAATTGCCTCATCTAAAGAAACATATGTCAACTATTCATAAAACTAACAAACCGTACGGTTGTTGCCATTGTAAAACCTTCCATAAAACTAAAATCGATTTAGAGAACCACTATTTAAAATGCGTGATATTAATAAACAATCCCAAATTACAAGAATCAAAAACCGCAAAAATCAGCGTTGATTCCATAATGCCTCTCGAAAAAATGAGGTATTTACTTGCCATTTTACTAAAAAAAATATCTTCTCCGGATCGTTTGAAAGCCTTGGGTTTTAATAAAAGATTAATAGACGAGATTCTTATAGATTCAATCGAAAATTCTGGTCGCGAACCTTGCAAAGACATGACCTTACCTCCCGCTGAAAAGTTGAAACAAAACGTACAAATTTTATTAGACTGGACTGTTCCCAAAGCGTTTATGGACAAATTTAAACAGGATCGGATATCCACTGAGGAACTTTTAAAAGAATTGACTTCATAATTACCAGATTTGCTTTGTTTTATTGAAATTTTGTTTTGAAAAGGATAAAATTGTTTTAGTCAATCGAATCTTCTATATTATTTGAAGTACCAACTGTCCTTTTTTATTTAAAGGAATATTTGATTTCAATTTTTATTTTCTGAGTGATAATTAAACAACTTAACTCTTATATATTTTGTCTTCTGATTCTTGTTCTAAAAAATATTTGTAAAAATTATAAAAACGATTAGAATTTTTCAAAATCGCACCGTTCCACATTCACATCTGCTGTTTTCCAGTTTTCGTAGTCTTCTAGAAAAGCAGTTCAGCTCCTGCATCACGGCCTATTGGACCGCTAGATCGAGCCATAATGTTTCCTCTTGAGCGTCGATTTTATTCTCGGTAATAAAAAAATGTTTGGGGCCAAGAAAATTATAACGGTTGGCCTTTTACTCCTCTGATAACACTCGCGCCACCAACACTTTCTTCATAACTAAGAATACTCAATTCATCATCAATCATTCTGATATTAATTCAACGATCATAAATTTTTTACTCGCGATATATTTTCGTTGGTCCTACAGGTCGAAGGACGTCCGGAGCAGTCGTCGTCTTCTATTCTTTCCCTAACTCCTTGGAACAGCTTATGTCACTCAAAAATACCCGATCTAGCTTTGACACCATCACCGTAGGCACCTCATAGCTAAGTTTTATGTCACGATATCAAAAACTTCGGTTTTAAGAATACTCAATTTATCAGCAATCATTCTGATATTAATCCTACGATCTCTGATCCATAAATTTTTACTCGCGATATATTTTCATTGGTCCTACAGGTCGAAGGATGTCCGGAGCAGTCGTCGTCTTCTATTCTTTCCCTAACTCCTCGGAACAGCTTATGCCACTCAAAAATACCCGATCTACGGAAACAACGCAAAGTTTCCATAAAATACAAAATAGTTCGGCTATTCGACTAGAGACGGCGTTACTGTGCGCAACGTCCACTAGTTCGGCTGCAATTGCGTCTGCCTCTCGTCGAAAGGTGGTAATATTAAGATTAAGTAATATTATACCCCCAAAACCCTTGGCTACGCCCGAGCCTTATAGTTTACTAAATCTTATATTAAGCTTGGTTTATGCAGCCTAAAAAAATCAAAATTAAAATTACTAATTGAAAAACACTGAAATGGTACTTGTGGTTCATGCAGAAAATTAACAGTAAATTTAAATTGAAATTAAACTGAGAGTTCGCCAATTTTTAACTTCTTAGTTTAATTTCTTAATTTTGTGAGGTTATGATCATAGAATATGTCAGGTTAGTCTGTATTGGTGGTACAGGGCAATCCAGAACCATGACCTACGCAACACTAATATGGTCGCTGGGCGACATACAACGTGTTTAACGCTTCAGTGTAACTGGTCGTTCTGTTGCCTTGCATTGCCAAAGATTTATTTTCAAGACATTCGTTATAACGTGTTGTGCTTATATTCCAAATCTATATCCCCAATTCTGGTAATCCAGATTTAAACGTTACTTTATTATTGTTTTTTTTTGCCTCTAAGAATGAATTACTATGTATGACTCCAGTAAACGTACAGTAATTTCAAAAACTGTGAAGTTATTGAAGCTTGTATAAAATACCCTATAAAGGGTGTGTCGTAATAATATACTGTTACGAGCTAACTTAGTAAAAGGTTCAAATGTCTTCTGATGATAAATCTGTCTGCACTTCTTGAGTACATTCGTATGGAAATTCTCCTGGAACATTTTCTGCACTTGTTTCAATCTCTTCTAGTAAATACTAAAGTTATTCTTTAATAAAAAGATAATATTCAATTAAAATCTGCCAAATTAGAGCTGAGACTATGGATAGATAAGAAGTTGGCTTCATCAAGGATCTTCCCCGGCAACCTTTCACAAAAACAGAATTAATTATTGTACGAAGATTCTTACTCTATGAACTACAAATCTGATATACTCTACGATTCGTATTTTTTGTATGGATGAAGGTTTTACCTGTTTTATAGCCCATGTTTAAACTGTTTTAGTATACTTCTAGAAAAGCAGTTCAGCTCCTGCATCACGACCTATTGGACCGCCTCAATCGAGCCATAATGTTTCCGCTTGAGCGTCGATTTTATTCTCGGGAATAGAAAAAAGTCTGGTGGGGCCAAGAGAATTATGAAAAGCTCGCTTTCCGGTTGGCCTTTTACTCCTCTGACAACACTCGCGGCACCAACACCAACACAGCGACAACAAGGGTTTAATGTATCCTCCAGATGTACTGGTTTTCATGAGATAAAAGAAGCATAGGCTGAATTATACTTTTCCTAGGCTGCTCTTCTTTTAAATCTACTCTTTTTATAGCATCTAGTCATCTGGTTATTAAAAATTGACAGCATACCTTTCAGATCTACTTCCACACAAAGTTAGATAGGTGTGTCGTTCATCAGCCATATTTGTTTTCAAGTGACAGCTATTTGAAAATGCCTATTGTTTTGTTCACAACATCCTTGTACTTCGGTTATTTTTCAAAAAATAATAAGAAGAAGCAATTTCTGAAAGTCAGTAATGTCTTTTAGACGATGGAATACTGATAGATAGTGTCAGAAGCTTTCCACATTTGTATGACATACAATTTCTATTGGTTTACCAGTAAATTATAATTATTCTTAAGTTACTCTATAAACCAAAAAAATTACTAAATTTAGAAAGTTTAGTTTAATGTTGATTTTAAATTAATTTCAATTTTGGCTGCATAAACTAAGCTTTACAGGTCTTCACAAATCGTTTGGTTATTCCCAGATGTCTCCAACTTTCTTTGGGTGCTTATTTTCTTAATGTTTTTTTCTATCTTCTTTATTTGATAATTATTTGTTTATTCATTATTAGTAGATTGTTGATGAGAAGAATTTATATGAACACTTTTAAAAAAGTGATTCGAGTGATGTTTGATTTCCATAAAAAATTCTTCTTGAAAGATTTCTTTGATCAGGGAGGATTATGAAATACCTCATTTTCATATTTAAGAGGGCAGTGTACTAATTATTTAACTAATTAAATAAATAAACATATTTTATCCTATTTAAAACATATATTTTATATGAAACGAAGATACAAATATATCTAAAGAAAATCTTTTATATAATTTTGTACTATATATTTTTATTAAAGCAAAAGTTTCAAGTATAGTTGCTTATAAAGACTTTTTTGGCAATAACATTGTCGATTATTGATTATTTCCATACATTTTTAATTCTGTAGCAACAATCAAAAACATTTATTTTTTTTATTCCCAGTTGCACTTGTAGAAACAATTCCTATTTTTGCTATTCACTTTTTTATATATAGTTTTATTAATTTCAATACAAAAAATAAAAATTTTATACATAATATATTTGTTATTGTGTTTCCTCATGGAAATTTTTTAAAAATCTGAATTTTATTTAATTTATACCACATATAAACTGTTCAATCTCAAACTCACTAATATAAATGATGCCAGGGAAGTCTCTAAACGACACAGGGATCAAACCAGTTGTGCTTTCAATTCTATTTCATATACAGGGTGTTCAGGAACTTGATGTAAAAAATTCTGAAATGAAAATAATGCCTTGACATAAAAATAAATTCTGATACGACCCCTCGTTTCTGATTTATAGGCCTTCAAAGTTGCAAAATCAGAATTTATATTTAAGTATATTTTCTAATTTGTACATTCGAACATTATGAATTTTTAATGCATGATTACGTATGTCCATGTAGTATGTATCTGAGGGCCAGGGACGGCTCATACCCAATGGTTAACAATCCGTAACTATTACAGGGACAGGGATTTTTAGATCGTTGTTCATGCCAAGGAATTATTTATTAAAAATACTTACAGGAGGTATTAAAACACAATAAAACATCGTTTTACTTACACAAATGTTCGAAGTGGGTACCTTCCGGAGTCTACGGAGGATGTTTCTTTGAAATTGGAAAAGCATTCTGTCTCATAGCGTCACAGTGGAAGTTTATTCTATCGATCATTTCGTTCTTTGTGTTTACCGGTGTTACATATACCAAGCTTTTAAGATATCCCCAAAAAAATGAATCCATTGTATTTAATTCAGTGGAACGTGGTAACCATACAAAAGGATTTCCACGACTATTCCACCTTTAAGAAAAATGATATTTTACATCATTTAGGAAGTGGGGAAGGGCTCCATCGCACGTGAATTACATGTCTCTGCGAATTTTTAAAGGAATATCCCGTAACATGGGTGGGAAATCATTTTGTAGAAATGTTTGATGGTATTTTAATATACTCTATGAGTATTTTTAATAAATAATTACAATTTATGGTAATTTTCTTCAGAATTTCTCTTTATGTCGAACGGATTTGTTGGTATAAATTTTATCTAATTAAACAAAGAGTACGTTTTTGTTAGAAAATCGATTGAAAATTGTACAGGTTGCTTCTGTAAAAGTTATTTTTTGTTAACTATTGGGCATGAGCCTTCCTTGAACTTCAGATAGCAGTGTAGAATTACTTATTTAGTCAAACACTCAACTCATTTCTATTTATTTATCAGTTCTTTTATTTTCAATGATATTCTGTTTGTTAGCAAGTTTTAACAGTAAATACCTGTCTTCAAGAATAAAATTGCTACTTCGTTGCTTGGTATTAGTATTTTCCATTTCTTTAGAATAAATTTCTTTCACAAATCATCAAAGCTCACACAGACCGGAAGCCAAATATATTTCAAAAAACAATATTTGGATTCAGATGCAAGTTTTCAAATTGCCGTTAATTGTTAAAAAATTGATCGAAAAATCGATTTTTGCTATCTTTAGTTTGTCCAGGTTATCATGTAAGAGTTATGGTTTGTTAATCATTGGGCATGAGCCGCCTCTGGTCTTCAGATAGTAGTGTAGAATTATTTATTCCCTCAAACACACTACATGGACATACGTATCCATTAATTAAAAATTCATAATGTTCGAACGTGTAATTTAGAAAATATACTTAAGTTTTGATTTCGTAAATTTTAAGGCCTTTAATTCAGAAACGAAAAGTCGTCAAAAATTTCACAGTATTATTTTCACGTCATCTACTTACTTCGAATTTTTGCATAAAGTCCCGGAAATCTCGCGACCATCCAATTATATGTTAATTTTGAGAATAGTTGTCAATTTTTCACGTAGTAATATACTGGGTATGTCGATTTTCCGAGGTCAATCCCCTATAATGACTGGACTATTAGCCATTTAAATAAAGAAAGACGTTATAAGGCATCCAATAATTACAAATTTAATTTTTTCTCAAAAGTTCCTACAGAATTAAATTTTGTGTATTGTAGAAATTTAATTTCCTTTTAAAATACCAAAGAATTTCAATATTTATAAAAACTGTAGACAATTATTTTATCTTTTAGTTGGAAATTATTAGCTTACACTGGGTATCGGTATAAAATGAAACCTTTGATAATAAGTACAAAGCGTCAGACATAAAGTCCTTAAAATAAGATTAAATAAAATTTTAAACACCAATCAAAGTTTTTGTCTTTGTGTGTGTCTTTATATTTGTGTTTCTTGCAATAAAAACTTGGTAACATTTATACATCATTGTATCGTTATTACAATTTCCTAAATTAAAGTGTACAAATTTTTAAAAAATTGAGATTACAATTGAAATATTTCTGTAAATTTGTAAGATATGTTGAAGTAGAAAATATTACCATTTATTAAAATTCTTAGTTACCAGTGAATCATAATAGTGATAATAATTACCTACAGTTCCCACAAGCTTTGGCCTGGTTGGAAAAAATCGGTCATCTTCATAACAGAAATTTTTCCAGTAGAGCCGTTTCTCAACCTAAACTCTCGTCGTTACTGTGTCTTTAGAATATTAGTTTTTGAAACACCATAAGAGAATCTAGTCCTTTATGTCAATATTTTCTTCAAATCACGATGCTTAGAGACTTCACAGTATTTACAGCTTTGTGACAAAACTTGATATTTCGTCGAGGCTGTTTACACTACCACAACACTGACAATTACACCATCAGACGCCCATTTTGATAACCAAGTTATCTTCAAAGACTCAAGATGAACAGTTTAAATTCCAACTTAGGGCCAAGTAGTTTGATGACCTTCTTCCAATTACGGTTGGTGTAGTCACATTCACTTAAAAACTGTTTGACTTTCAACTGGAAGGTTTTCATGAGCTGCAGGATCAGCGAGTATCCATACTCTTCAACCACTTCAACCACAACACTGACAATTACACCATCAGACGCCCATTTTGATAACCAAGTTATCTTCAAAGACTCAAGATGAACAGTTTAAATTCCAACTTAGGGCCAAGTAGTTTGATGACCTTCTTCCAATTACGGTTGGTGTAGTCACCATTCACTTAAAAACTGTTTGACTTTCAACTGGAAGGTTTTCATGAGCTGCAGGATCAGCGAGTATCCATACTCTTCAACCACTTTTCAATTTGAGCAAAAACCCTATCAGTAGGAGTTAAATGAATGCCCAGGAATGGAAAAATATTTTTTATTACTTCGCTTCAGAGAGCTTTAGATGATAGCTAGCATAAGGGCTTCTTCGGGTTCCCAGTGTGATAATATTTGTATCAATAAACTTGTAAAACCGTAGTAACCTAGCAGAACTTAAATGGAGATCAAAAAGGCAATACGAGTGAATATAGTTGTATTCATACTTACAAAACATTCTCTTGGTTTCTTTTACTTGTGATTGGATTCCTCTGTTTTCTCTTGGTTTGATTTGCTGGCATTATATCAACGAATATCTTCATTTCTTTAAGATAAAATCATCTTCTTTTAATGCTTATCCATTAATGGATGTTCGCGACCACATTTTTCATGGCTTCTCTATCTCTAGCGGTATGGATCAATGTCTGAATATCTTGTATACTTGTCCACTGCCTCACGTTCCGTAACCATGACATCCTCTTCCGTCCCAATCCTCTCTTACCTTCAATCTTGCCCTCGACTCTCAGCTGAAGGAATTGATATTTTTGGCCTCGCATTATATGGCCAAGATATGCAATCGTTTCCTCACGATGTTAAAGAGTTCACGGTCTTTATTGATACGCCTGAGAATATCCTCATTCCTCACTTTAGCAGTCCATGGTATCTTCAGGATTCTACGATAAACCCACATTTCGAATGCCTCTAATTTGTTGATGTTTTTTACCTTAAGGGTCCAACCCTCCATCCCGTAAAGAAGCACTGACCAAATATAGCACCGCACAAGTCTCAGTCTAAGATCAAGATCAAAGTCGGTACATGTAAATACATTTTTAAATTTTATGAATGTACTTCGAACTTGTTCAATTCGGCATTTTATTTCACCGTCCGACGACCATTCTTCATAGAGCCATTTTCCTCGATATTTAAATTTTTCTACCCGTTCTATAGGTTTTCCATTATATGTTACTCTAGATTTTCTAAACGTATTCCATTCCCTAGTGATAATCATGAATATATTAATTAGTTGTTGTGGGTCATCTATATTATCTGTAATCAGCACTGTGTCATCGGCGTAACTCATGTTGTTGACACAGATCCATTGACTTTGATCCCAAAGTCTGTATCTTCAAGTGACTCTCGAAAGATGGCTTCAGAGTATATATTAAACAGGAGCGGCGACAATATACAACCTTGACGTACTCCTCTGCGAATCCGAACTTGCTCAGTTAGACCATGATTTACTTTGACTTGCGCTTTTTGGTGCCAGTACAGATTTTCGTTACATCGAATGTCCTTTTCGTCCAACTCCAATTTTTTAAGTAGCTGCATAAGTTTGTGATGTGGAACTTTATCGAAAGCTTTTTTGTAGTTTATGAAGCATAGACAAACATTTTTTATTTGGTCAAAGCAGTTCTGTACAAGGACCTGTGTTGCGACTATCGCCTCTCTTGTACCTAACCCCTGTCTAAATCCAAATTGCGAGTCGCTTACATGATTATCACATTTTCTATATAATCTCTGATGTATTATTCTTAGGAATATTTTTAGGGAGTGGCTCATAAGGCTAATTAGCCTATGATCTTCACACTTTCTTGCGTTCGATTTTTTTGGGATAGGAATAAAAACTGAAGATAGCCACTGTTCAGGGTAATGACCAGTATCATATATCTTGTTGAACAGCTTGTGAAGCACTCTAATGCCCCTTTCATCAAGTAGTTTCAGTATTTCTGTTGGTATTTCATCTGGACCAGCTGCTTTATTGTTTTTAGCGACTAGTACAGCCTTTTCTACCTCTTCTTTGGTAATAGAAGGTCCAGTTAGACATCTAGTTCTCTGGTCTGGTCTATTGTCGTCAAAAAGATTTTCTATATAGTCTTCTTATATCCTGTATTTCTCATGATCTGGTTGTCCTGGTTGGTTATTATACCTAGATTTCGTTTTTTAAATATACCAGCGGCTTCCTTTAATGTTTTATGGAGGTTGAAATCATCGTGTGTCTTCGTTGCAGTTGTTCTATTTCGTTGCACTCGTTTTTAAGCCATTCATTTCTTGCAACTCTAATTTTTGATCTTATGAGTCTCTGTAAGTCTCTGTACTCATTTATGTCCTTTTTTAGTTTTCTACGCTCATCCATTAAGAGCAAAATTTCATCGGTCATCCATTTTTGTTTTTTATTTCTAGATTTGAATCCTAGAACACTTTGTGAGGTATTTCTTAAAACACTTGCTATTTCTACCCATGATTTTGACGGGTCGTCCTCTGCGACCGTGGAATCTAACTTCTGTATCTGAGAGTTTAATCGCGCTTGTCCTTTATGCAGAACTTTCCGTTACCTACAAAAGATGTAAATAACACCGTCGTCAGACGTAGATGAGTTGACCGGTTTTGCAACCAAACGACATAAATTACTTGTTTTTTTTTTATTATTATTTTTTTTATATTTTCAAATACCAAATACTGTTTTCAATAGAAATATCTTGCCATATACTATTTTAATTTTATGGGGTATAAATCTGACTGTACCTGTTTATTTTAGAGAAAAACTGTTTATTTATATTTTATTTTTACAAAATGTGATTGAAACTCGCTGTAGAGTATGTTTTTAATTACAAAAACGGAAAATAATTCATGTAGGTCTACCTATGTGGTTTTTACAGATATTCCATAAATTATACTCGGTATTTTGAGGTTATAAGTTTTACTTATTTAAATTTTGATCAAATTGGGATTATTTTCGAACACGATGTCAGTAAGTGATGTGAAAATTAATTTTTTATAGCATAAACAATATATTTTACTATTACTGAATTGATTAAATACAAAAAACTTATCAAACCAAAACGTTTGGACCACGGTTGCCAACCGTTCCGGATTTCCCGGGACAGTCCCGATTTCTATTCGCTAGTCCCGTGTTGTCTGCCCCCGGGACACGGATTTTCCCGAGTTAAGCAGTAAAAATGTAACAGGAGAATTGATGCTTTGCTGCTAAAACAATCGAAATGTTTTTCTTCTCGGTAGCCTAACCTAGAGGTCTATTGTAAAACCAGTTTTTTCTGTTGGCAAGCGTTCAACTTTGACGGTTCAGGAAACCACTGCATGGATTTGATAAGAACCGAAGTTCTCATAACTTTAAAATTTAGAGATGATTGCACTGATTTTTTGTCTTATTTTAAACAAGATAAGGGCTTGATAAATGTTGCGTGTCCCGGATTTATTTGGCCGGGAGTTGGCAACCCTGGTTTGGACTATGATTTATAATACGCCATATTGTCATCAGCAATTTATAACCTCTAAAATTCTTTTAGTTATTTCGATTAGTGATTATATAATGATCCAAAAGTACAGTTAAATAAATTTGGAAGGTTTTCCGTCTTTGAAATTATTTTATTTTTATTTACCTTATAAAAAACATACTTTTTATTGGTGTTAGAGGCTGAAAAAAATTTATTTATACACATTTACATCGTCATCAAGTAGAATATTGTTTTTATTTATAGCCTTAATTTTTTGTTGGTTTTTAGGAAACTTTCCGAGTTCATAATTTTTTATCTTGTTATATGCATCAAGTTGTCGTTTTTAATTTGTTTTTACTGTTTTTTATTCTTTTTATAATTTTATACTCGCAGTCCCCTCGTTTTTTTGATTCTAGAAAATCGAAAAATCATCCGATTGTGATGAAATTTTTTTGTAAATCTTTGTTTTTACGGCGGATTTACGAAAAAATTATGGGAATAAACAAATAAGGTTAGGGAAGTGGGCTAAAAATTCAGAACGAACGTCCAAATTTGGTCTGGTTTTCAAACAACCCCCCATTTTCTCTTTAACAGTCAAATTTAGTAAGATACCATTTTTTAATGGTGGAAATTTTCAATTTTTCAAAGTTAACTTTTAATATTGTACACTTGATTGCAATAAGGTCCATTTTAAGATAAATTGTTAATATTTTTAATTGTTAAAACATGATAAATTAATATTTTTCATTGGATTATTTGGAAAAAAGTTATCAACAATTATACGTGAATGAGTGCATTTTCATGAACAAGCCCCGAAACCAATATAAGTTTTCATTTTTTTTATTCTCATAATATTTTTCGTAAATCCGCTGTAAAAACATTGAAATAGAATGATTTTTCGATTTTCTAGAGTCAAAAAACGAGGGGACCGCGAAAGTATAAAATTACCTTCTTTTTTTTCGCTTAATTGTTGAAGATATTTTTTTTCAAGATTCAACTACAGCTTCTTGCCATTTAATTATATTATTAGATTATATTTTTGTTCAATTTTTTATTTTTTATACCTTTTATATATATTTATGTTTCTAAATCGACTTGATTTTAGGTCTCTTCTGTTTTAAAATTAGTTTTTTCTATAATTTTTGAAAGACAGATAAAATATTCGCAAATTGTAAGTAGTCGAAACGTAAAATTTTTATCTATTTTTCAAAAATTATAAAAATAACTGATTTCAAAACTGATCAGACCTAAAATCAAGACGATTTAGAAACATAAATATATTTTTGTTCTGATATAGTTTCCTGAAGATCAACAATGCTTTACATTTACCTACGTTGAGCAATATGTATATACATAGCCATTAAATATACCAAACTACTTCAATATTTACTTTATGATAAAGTGGTACATACTTTTAAAATTCTAATCAGTAATTTTTTTGTTTTTACAATCAATATTTAGCATACAGAGGTACTAAACATATCTATATAATTATGCTGCCTCATATATTTTTTATATAATCAACATTCTGTTCCCTATGCTTAAAACTATTCGGGTGCAGGTGCATGTTGACGCTCGACGCTGGCTTAGAGCGTCAAATGAGGTCACGTGGCACAATTTTGACATTGAGCTTCATCTTACATTGATGCAGCGTCAAAATTAAACATTGTTCCAACTTTCAAAAATATATTTTTTTAAAGTTGCAATCCAAAATCACTAAAATTCCCATAATTATTAGCGATTTGTCCCAAAAAAATGTTATGGCTCATAAAATAAATAAATAAATATTACATTAAAAATAATAAAATATCATTAAACGATTTCGAAAAATTACTAAATAATTTCATTCAGCAACATTTTTTAAAATTCTTTTCTCATAAATTATCGAAAACTTCAAGTAACAAATCATTTTTTTCAGATTCCGGTTTTTTTAAATCATACATATTGACATTAAATAATTTCTCAAGGTCTATAATATTACTCCTTTATTTTCCTTAAATCGAATTAAAAAAATAAATATTTGAAGTTATAAAAATATAATAACCCTAAAAACATCCCATCCCACACTTTTCCCCTCGTGATTTCCCCTTAGCTGGGAACCTTAGGGAAAAACCTATGGGAAACCCATAACTTTTAACAACTTATAACAAAAAATCTTAACCTATAGTGTATCAGCTATTTACTAGAGTTTTGAAAAGTGCAATGAACTACGAGGTAAATATTTTATTGATAACGTTAACGATTTAACAGTTAAGTTAAGAATTTAATCAAGCAATTATTGAATAAATTATCTGTTGACAGAGATAGTGTTTAGATGCTGTATTAATTTAAGATGGCGCTCTAGTCGAAATTGACGCTTTAAGCTAGCATCGAATATCAACATGAAATTGCACCTTCACGTGTCAGCTTTTCTTCACTAACATGATTGTTGTTACATCCTCATCATTTTTCTTTTGCAACGATTAATGATGTGAAAATAAAGAGGCGTTTCCAATAAACCAAAAGGACTTGTTGGTAACTATGATGGGGTTGATCGATCACGATCTTAATGTTCGGTAACTAACCCTGATCGGGTTGACTGTTCGAGTTAATCGGGTAAATACGATCAGCTCACGGGTTGTTTATGTTTTTCTCAACTTTATAAATTATCAATTTCCCTTATACCCTTATATTTGAGGCTTGCTGTTTTTATAGTTTTTGGTATTTCAACAAAATTGGTATTAAACTGTAGTGAAAAATGTTGGTAATTCAGTCAATAACATGTATCAAACATCTAGAATCTATTATAAAACTGAAAAACGATAACCTAACCTTTCATCGTTTGCATTTTTTTAAGAAGCCATTTCACAATTCACTATAATTTGTTACTCCCACTGCGACCATTTGTTAGATTGCTCAATAGTCTGACTGAAATGTGCATTGAATATTTAGTTTTATTTTTAAAGTGCATATAACTTCATTCTATTCATATATTATGTTCTGTTAAAAGTTCTGTGAGTTTTGATTTTTATGTATAGATGTATAATGCAAACGAACATAATCTATATATTAAAGATATGGATTGGAGAATAAGCCTCAACAGGCGCGAACGTAAGCTGCCATTTTGATCTTATCTTCGGCGGCAAATTTGAAAATACGGTATCTATAGACTTTAGACGTTACTTTTAAATTTGTGATATTTTGGAACACATAATATCACTATAAACATAAGCATTACTTTAAATTTGAGGAAATAAGTGAATTTGCATACATGTACTTACATGTGAAAAAAATCGTTTAATATTTTAAGACGTTTTCACCGCACAAGACATCGTCCCCAATAAAAAACGAAAATAACAACTTTAGTGTTCACTGATACTTATAAACTAATCTGTGACCAAAACTATAGATAGACGAGCACGTTGTTGCTTCAGAAAATAATCTTCAACACCGAATTAGTTGTAACAACAAACACAGTTGACGCATAATCATCATTTCAGCCCAAATTTATAAACATTAAATATTTATTTTAGCACTACTTTATGAGAACAACAACAAAATACTTATTATAATATAATTTTTATGAAAATTTGATAATTTTGATAAATATGCGCTAGAACTTTATAACGGACAGTTTACAACGTTTATGCAAAGATCAAAATGGCGGTCTCTTGAAGTTTGGATGCGCATTCGTCTAAGCTTATTCTCCCCAAATATCTCCGATTGATTTATATTGTGTACTTTGAAGTTGGGAAGAGCGGGTTTAAAATCTATTAATCTTCTTATCAGTGAAAGTATTTGTTTATAAACGTATCACCTAATTATAAAAATAAGAGATATGTGACTATAATTTTTACATTTGAAACAAAGTCGTTACCAAAGATATATTAAAGATAATATGACAGGCATTCAAAGTTCTATTAAATTTCTATTGAAAGAGTGTCTTATTTTTCAAATTAACAACTAATGGAATATTTCTGGCTGTCGGTACAGTATTGTATATTATTATTATTAAACTAACTGAAATTTTTTAGATAGAAAATGTATCCAGTTAATCGTTAAAACGAAATTACCACGTTTGATACGCGATTACCCGCATATCCTACTGACTGCGCCAAAAATAAATTTGATATCACGAAGTAGCTCAATTAGTAAAAAATATGAAAACAATTACAATTAAATTATTATTATATTATTGCTCTTGTGAATACCGGCAATATTGCTGGAGTTTCTGTAAAGGCTGGCTGCTTCAGGGAAATCGTCTGTGGGATGCGTGCCGTCAGCTTTTTCTTGTGGGAACCTATGTTGGGTAACGACATAATTCATGTAATGAAAATAACATCAACTTCATCTAAACTAATCATCTAAATTTTTGTACAAAAATTTTCAACAATAGTGATAACTCAAAATTGAACCATTAATTTCTAAAATTCTTTGGAAGTAGGTTTTTTACATGGAAACTTGAAGACTTTGGGTGTGTCACTGGTTAATGTAAGAAGACTCTAGAAATATATAATTTTCTTGACAAAATTTATGTTTAGTTTGGGTTTGAGTTTCAATAAATAATAAGTTTATTACCATACTATGAATTGTGGACACATTTCCAAAAATATGAGTGAATAATAACTATTATTAGTCTCTAGAATTGTGGTAACCATAGTATTGCCTCCTTATGTAGTATTATCATCTTATATTTCCCAGATTCATGCAATGTTTAAAATAAAATTAGTCCAAAAGAGCCCAACTCCGTTAAAAAGAATATAATGTATAATTTACATCGAGTTTTTAAAAGCTGCTTATGTCAAACCTGAGCAAACTTTTCAAACGCAGGACCGTGTAAATGAAAGAAATTTGTTTTGTAAATGATCGAAATTATAACAAACTCATTTATCTCTAAGCAGATAGTACATTCTGATAGTGCCTCGTATAATTCAATTCTAGAAACGGAAATTAGTTGCTTCAATTTTGTGTTAACCAATCAACAGTTTTTGTTCGACTTATTTACCGTTTATATTAAATGGCATGTAGTTTTCGATTAGGTTTTGGTTTATAAGTCTTCAAATATTAGTTCAATTCCATGCATTTTTTATATCTTTTAAGTTTGTCTTCCTATTAAAATATTGAATCAAATATAGTATCCATGTTTTTAAGTATGATAATGTATGTCTTAGTAGTAGTTCAATGCATAAAATAACCTCTGGTTATACAAATATATTGAAAGTTACAAAATATAGACTGTTTTAGAAATTAAACCAAATAATAAAAAATATTAGCTTAAGTTGAATATATTTAAAAGGGGTTACTCTATAAATTTATTTAATACAGTCGAATTCCCAATTTTAGATTTTATATTCCGGCGGATAGAAAGCTTTTACATTGTTTAGAGTGCTACATTGACTTTTTTAGTGCCATTTTTTTATTTCTAAAAATATTGTTTATGTTTTTTTTTAGATATTAAACTTTATCGATCTAAATTTTGTTTTTTTATTCCACTTTTACCTTTTTTCTACTTACTGTAAACAGTTGATTAACCCATTAGTGACCAACTGCAACTAAGGTTGCATGACAATCCAGAATTTTCTAGGAATAAAAAAATTTCAGTTTTTAAGAGAAACTTTTAATGCTAAAAGAGTGAAGGTCAAAAAATGAACACGTGTTTTACTTGACAATATCACAAGACTCATAGTGAAGAGGGATTTTGTTTTGGGTAAATCTTTGTTTGCTATTAAGTTGCTCGACTTCATTGCGGAAAAAGGAACGCGATGAATAATTTCTTCTTCGGTTAAATTCAAAGTAAGAGGAAGGGAGAGTTGACATGATCCGCCCCATCAATATTAATTCAGACAACTCAGCCTGCTGCAGCCTCTTCAGTTCAAAATTGAGCTCATTGAAATGACGCTGAAGTCGCGCAATGTGATCAATTCCATCATGAGCATTCATGATTCCATATGAAAATCAAGATTCCAGAAGCCTATCTAATCTCGAACTCAGCTCATAAACGGAACTAAAATTGGCCCAAATATCCTTGGCCGTTTTACAAGAGTTCCTCATTGGTAGCATTCAGCGTATTCACCAAAAAGAGCTGAGCTAGCGAGTCCTTGGTTTCGAATTCATCCTTATTGGAACCGTCAGCAGTGCAATGTCAACTTATCATTTACGACATCCAAAACCTTTTGATGCTTCAGTCTTTTCCAAGGCTACCAGTTGCTTTACTCCTCCAGTTTCTCAATAGAAGCCTTGAAATCAAATGATCCTTACGTGCTCATGATCAACTATCACAGAAACGTTTCCGTGAAATCAATATTCAAACTGTAAGTCCATTGTTGTTGTCTTGTGCTCCAATATTTCTTTTGTTATGTTTAAAACCTGGAATTGGAAAAAAAATTGTTCAAATTTTGATGTAACTGAAGTTGTTACTTTTTTTTTCAAGAAAAACTAAAAATATATGAAAAAAATTATATTTTTGACATAACTCAAATAAACTTAACCAAAAGTTTTGTAGAAATAGGGAAATTAATATAAAATAAACATTAATTTTCTTAAGAAATATGGGGTAAATGTCAAAAGATTTCTGATGGAAAATTGAATATGATGAAATGAAAATAATGTTGTTACAGTTTTAATAAATTGTATACTAGGTTCCCAAAATCTGCGAATCGGTATTTCGAAAAGAATCTATGCGAATTGCTCCATTTCATATGGGAAGAATCGATTGTATCGACGAATTCACACCCACGTATAGGATTTTAAACTTCTTCTGCTATTCATTAATGGATGTTTACGATCACGTTTGACCATTTTATCTAGTCTCTGGTGGTACGAATTAATTCTCCTCTGTCCAATTTTTGACATTGTGGAGCCACGACTTCCTCTTTCTGCCCAATCCCCTTCTACCCTCAATCTTTCTTTCTATCAAGAGTTGAAGCAAATGGTACCTCCAGCTCCGTATTACATGTCCTTACGTTTTATCGTTGTCTTCCTCTTCTCCTCAGAATTACCTCGTTGGTTTTTCTTGTCCATGGAAATCCACATCTTAAATGCCTCCAATCTGTTCATGGTGTTAACTTTCAGTGTCCAGCTTTCCATACCATACATTAGCACTTGATCTCTTCGTCTAATGACCATTCTTTACGTAACCAAGTTACCAGATAGTTAAATTTGTTACTCGTTCAATCTCTTCGCTATTGTATGACGGAATTGGAATAAGGTTAAAAAAAGTGATGGTCGATTTTCGAAAGAAAACGATGAAAGGCAACCCGACATGCTTAAATCACTCTGTGTTCCCTATTAACTTTTCTTCTGTCATTATTTCTTAAAAAAAATCAGGAAAGTCTTGCTAGTCATCTACACGTGTGGCACAGCAAATTGTGTCTGAATTACGGAGGTACACGTCTGTGAGCTCGCGCGTGTCGTATCAAGTCGCGCTGCGTCGATGTGTTCAATCCTGCAGATAACAGAACTACGTGCTGTGTTGCGTAAATCCGGCTTGAAATTTTTCTGGTGATTTTTAAAATCAAAGTTTGTTATAAATTAGAAGAAAAAACGTTAATTTAGATTAAAACAGAATTTATTTCATCATTAGATGATATGTATACAGTTATTTCAAAAATTAAAGTAAGATTGAATGTTAAAAACCTTGTTAGAGACAAGAATGGCGGTTTTTTGTACTTAAATAATTAGTCCAGTTGAAAGTTGAATTACAATTTTGAATTTAATATTTTACAAATCAAGTTTCTGAATTAGAAAATGTTGCCAAACCTATACGAAATGTACCACAATATTGTTTCTACATTCTATAAACGTAAAAAACTGATGTCATATTGAAGAGTATTTTGATTAAAATCAATCTTCTAGAATATTTGTTGGGTTTGTTAATATCAATAAGTCAAAATCTGGTTGATAAGGTATGAAAATTTGGACAGTTGCAGATATGAAAACGGCATATTTGTATAATGAAAGTTTATACTAGAAAAGTCTCTGGTACGAAATAAGAAGAAAACCAAGAATTCCGTGTTGTTTCAGAATTTTTTCAATAACTTCATAGAGCTAGAAGAAATATTACAAATGACATATGTTTCACTAATGTCCCATTAGCTGATAAAAAACTAGCTATTGGGCACTGTTTGCTAAAATAAAACAGATTTACACCATTACAATTCAATATAAACACTAGACCTGTAAAATTTACGATATTTGTTTTCACAAAAGATGCAACAATGATTTCATAACTACACAAGAAAAGTAAAATTATGAATTTGTTTTTGGAGCCGACATACTGTTGATAGAGTCAGCTCAAAGCACAATAATAAATCACAGATGACTCTAAAGTAGTATGAGACAAAAGATGACGTTAACAATACTTAATATCTTATTAGATAATACAAGAAGAAGAATTCAATAGCCATTGAGGTTATTTTTAAATATATATAATATGTGCGTTGTGTTTATGAAAAGCAAAAAATGGTAGTTTACGTGGACCATCTTTTTTTCCAGCTGAAAGATAATCTTCCACATGGTGAATTATAAGATATGGAATATACAAAACAATGAAACCCTCACTACTTCAACCCATCGTAAGAAACAAGCTACAGATTCTGACAACGATAAAACAATAAAAAAGCAAAAAATGTGATGAGAAGATCACCGAAGAAAGAGAATTTTGTACAAGAAGAAGAACTCAATGGCAATAGAGGTTATTTTTAAATATATATAATATGTGCGTTGTGTTTATGAAAAGCAACCCTGACGGAAAGAAAAAAATGGTAGTTTACGTCGACCATCTTCTTTTTTCCAGCTGAAAGATAATCTTCCACATGGTGAATTATCAGATAATGGAATATACAAAACAATGAAGCCCCAACACTTCAAACCATCATAAGAAACAAGCTACAGATTCTGACAACGATAAAACAATAAAAAAGCACAAAATGTGATGAGAAGATCACCGAAGAAAGAGAATTTTGTACAAGAAGAAGAACTCAATGGCAATAGAGGTTATTTTTAAATATATATAATATGTGCGTTGTGTTTATGAAAAGCATCCCTGACGGGAAGAAAAAAATGGTAGTTTACGTCGACCATCTTCTTTTTTCCAGCTGAAAGATAATCTTCCACATGGTGAATTATCAGATAATGGAATATACAAAACAATGAAACCCTCACTACTTCAACCCATCGTAAGAAACAAGCTACAGATTCTGACAACGATAAAACAATAAAAAAGCACAAAATGTGATGAGAAGATCACCGAAGAAAGAGAATTTTGTACAAGAAGAAGAACTCAATGGCAATAGAGGTTATTTTTAAATATATATAATATGTGCGTTGTGTTTATGAAAAGCATCCCTGACGGGAAGAAAAAAATGGTAGTTTACGTCGACCATCTTCTTTTTTCCAGCTGAAAGATAATCTTCCACATGGTGAATTATCAGATAATGGAATATACAAAACAATGAAACCCTCACTACTTCAACCCATCGTAAGAAACAAGCTACAGATTCTGACAACGATAAAACAATAAAAAAGCAAAAAATGTGATGAGAAGATCACCGAAGAAAGAGAATTTTGTACAAGAAGAAGAACTCAATGGCAATAGAGGTTATTTTTAAATATATATAATATGTGCGTTGTGTTTATGAAAAGCAACCCTGACGGGAAGAAAAAAATGGTAGTTTACGTCGACCATCTTCTTTTTTCCAGCTGAAAGATAATCTTCCACATGGTGAATTATCAGATAATGGAATATACAAAACAATGAAGCCCCAACACTTCAAACCATCGTAAGAAACAAGCTACAGATTCTGACAACGACAAAACAATAAAAAAGCAAAAAATGTGATGAGAAGATCACCGAAGAAAGAGAATTTTGTACAAGAAGAACTCAATGTTAAATATATATATGTGCTTTGTATTCATGGAAAATAACCTTGACGGAAAGAAAACATAGTAGTTCATATCAACCATCTTCTTTTTTCCTGCTGGAAGATGATCTTCCGCATGGCGAATTATCGGATAATAAAATATACCAAACAATGAATCAACCACTACCTTAACCCATTGTAAGATGCAAGCTAAAGAGTCTGATCACGAAAGAACAATAGAAAAGCAAAAAATTTGATGTTAAGATCACAGAAGCAAGATTGAGACCTCAAATGTTGGTCAAATTGAAATTTTCCTATTTTTATATGGGTGAAAAATTTATAATTTGAGTTTTATTAACTTTCTCAATATTTTTTAGTTCTTATTTCAAATTTTGTGACTCAATTGTTTCAAATAATATAAAGAGTCACTAGCTAACCCAAAAAACGATGCACACGGACACCACAATTGGAATGATTCGCCGTTTTATCTAAAAAATTTAACGATTTAATATATAGTGACACAATTTATTACAATAAATTTTGAAACCGATCCCTGTCTCTTACAATAAATATTACAATATTTATATAGAGTAAAAGTATTAAGTATAGTATATCTAAAGTCAACGTGAAGACATTGATTAAAATGAGATTGTCAGATATATTCTTATAAAATTGCTAATAATTATTCTCCTTTTTTCAGTAAATTGTTACTTCTTCACATTCTTAAAAATCTAGCAATAACTATACGCATGGTGGACATTTTAATTGTTACGTTGGCAATACGAAAATATTTTTTGTTACCTATAGTCAAGTCATTTTGGTTATAACCTCACTTTTCTAGCGCTTGTGTGAAGTTCTATTTAGTATCTGTAAACACAATTTTCAAAAGATATTTTCTGCACGAAAAAAGTGGTAAAAAAAACAAAACATGATGCTGTTATTGTACTATTTTATAAATATATTATTTAGTCTTTAATTTTACGCATATTTCTTTCATATTAAAGTGCTTTGTTGATGAAATCATAATGGTTTCGTATTCATTCTAACTGGAGCTCGCTTGGTGATGATGAATTAGCCTCCGATTCTAAAAGTGAATATAGACAATTTCAACGTCATAAACGATCTCTTGTTATAACTGAAACAGGTAGTGATTGCTCTGATGATAACCTCCACCGGCCACACAGACAAAATCATAAACCCACTACAATAAAATAGGAATCCAAAAAATGATGAAAATAATTTTTAAATTATTGAAGCCACGCAATTACCAGAGTTTTTTGAAAAAGCTGAAACACCAGCAGATTTTTTACTTGTTCAATTTAATTTAAATTCCAAACAAGAAATTAATCAATTTATTGGCATGATAATATTCATGTCTATAGTGAAATTACCTACCTCACGATATTACTGGAACAAGGCTTTAGAGCAGTCACAAATTTACGAAACTACGGCATGCAATAGATTTGAAATAAGTTATTCAAAGTGCGTCCACTTTCAGATGGTACTAAGCAGCAACTTTTAGTAGTACCGAAAGAGGAATATCTGGCAGTTGATGAACGGATAATCCCTACAAAAGTTCATCATGACCTGAAACAATACAATTCTGCGATATAGGGGATACAGGAATCAAGTTCTTGTGAACTTTCAGGATTTAGTTATGATTTTGATTTTTTTGCTGGTGATCAAAGTAATTAACGACCTGAAGGTACACAAGATTTGGGTGTTAGCGGCAATGTCGTGACTCCAGGTACATCTTACGAAGATTGGACTTTTGCCTCTAAGTACAGTGTGCCTGAACAGAATTCCTAATATAGATATACCGCCAGAAAAAAAAGAGTTGAAGAAACAAGAACGTGAATTTTTCATAGAAAAGGTTGCCACTATTGATGCCGTTACTTGGTTTAATAATAAACTGGTTAATATCCTTTCAACTTATGTAGGTAGTGAACCAATGACTACAAAACGAAAATCCTTTAGAAAGGAAACACTGTACAAAAACATTAATTGTCTCAAGCAATTGAAGTATATAACCGGCATAAGGGGGTGTTGATTAATGAGACTTTATGCTTGGTTGTATAGAATTCATTTGAGATCCAAGAAATGGTATAAACGAATATTTTTTCATGTGATAGACAGGAACAATTCAGACGTTTACATGTCTCTATTTGATTTCAAGCACGCTGTTTCAGAGCACTTCGGGCTTCATGTAAATCACATTAGAGATGGAACACCAATTTCTTGGCAAGGAAGTCTTGCTCCATCCAATCCAATCTGTCAGACATCAAGATGTACCTTTAAACTCCGCGAGGACTCATGGAATAGACCATATATCTGAATGGATGAAACGGAGAAAAATGTCAATTTTGAGGGCAAAAAACTTACACAAAGTGTAGAAAATGTTACAACAAACGAAACTATTTATCGGTATTTCATTATTAAAATTACTGTAATTTTTATTTTATACTAAACACTTAAATTTATATTTGTTTCTTTATTCTTCATACGAACCCATATACGACCTTTGTTTTTTTCTCAATTTATGTAAGAAAATTTTTTTAATTTTCTTTTTTTTTAGTAAATTTTATTCCTAAATAAAGCCTAAATAACCATCAAATACTTTTTTTATAATTCATGCAGTAGAGGGTTAAAACAATTCTAAAAGTTGGAATTCATCAGCAGGCTACTAAAAAAAAACAACGCAGTCTAATTAAATATTTTACATTATCACAATCCATCTACACCGAACGACGAATAAGTTGTATAAATATTAAATGTCCTTTTGGATAACATTTGAAAGTTAGTTCTGATTGACCTATCACTGAAATATTTTTATTTGTCTGCAGTCAAATGATTTGACACTAAATATTACTGACATTGGTGTTGATAGACCAATTGGCGCAGCTTTGTAGCACCCCTATTGCCTATTCCTGTAGCCTTCCCTTCCTAAAGTATTTATTCTGCTTTTAATGTCCTCCTATATTGCAAAATTTTCGATTTTATAATTCAGTGGAATTAAAAATATCTCTTTTCACGTTGACTTTAAAAATACTATACAATAAAAGCTCTCTTAACCGAAGCGACGTCGAAAAAATAAAATAAAAACACAATAAATCAGTCATTGAGACAAAACGCCATAGAAGGGAGTGAAACTGGAAGGGAATCAACAACCATATACCTCTGATATAAATAGATGGGTCAAGATATTGTCAAATGAAGATAGCCACAACGAATCAGATGACGAAGTTGAGACAGATAGTAGCGATGACAGAGTTGATGAGATCTTCAATCCCATGAAGGTAAATTTTTATGCAAACTATGATTAAGGCTTCATATAAGTATTAAATCACATTCACTTTAGATTCCTTATACTGTTATGTTTAGGTTGCTTTTCATGTTGGGGAAAGATTGGAAAAGATCATTATTGATGTAACAGTTAGGGAGATATTGCTACCAGAAAACGATACCAAAAGAAATAAAGATTTTATAAAAACAACGTTGCTAGTTGCATATATGTAAAAATATAGTTAAAATAATCCTTTTTAATTTATGTTGCCTGAAACCACCCTCAACTCCCATTTCAGTTAAGAAAGATTTTACTGTACTTATGTTTGAAGTTTTAGGATGAATTTAGAATATCAGTTCTAAATAAACTCAACAGCAAAAAAATCGGACACTTCATATTTTTCAAACTAAAAGCTAATGTATTTGTTTTTGTGGGTAATCTGATTATAATAGAGAATGTAGAGTCAGAGTCCATCGAACTAATCCCTAAGGGATTAGTAGACCATTATATAAAACTCAGATTTCAATATCTAATAGCTTCTAAGGTTCGGGATAGACTTGAAGTGGCTCACACACATTACGGTGGAGATTGACAGGACTCCAACTCCTGGAAAGGCATTAAAGAGAAAGGTGATTGTTTGTTAACCAGTCTCGATTTGGTCTATACGATAGGGATTATTAGGGGAACAATTTATAACCTTTTGAAAGGAGATCAGTTATAGTTTGGAGTGGAATTAATTTCCACGTCCCACTGATTTTTACTGATAATAAGGCTATGACTGTTGCTAGAGGTTGTGATCCCATTTGCTCCATTTATTGGTGATGAATTAATTTTGATGGAGGATAATGCTCGTCCACATATCGCCAGATTCGTTACGCAATACTTGGAAAAATTGGTTATATTCTAGACTGGCCTGCACAATCTTCCGATATGATGTCCATAGAGAATTTGTGGATTACGTCCAAAATTTAATTTCTTCCATATCTCAAGGTTCTAATAAAATGTGTTTTTCTCTCTCTCTTTATTCTGTATTTTTATATTCATAATCAATTAAAATTATTGATTTGTGACAGATTTTGTGCCAACAATTTATAAATTAACCAACAGATTAATATTTTGAATACAACTATCTGTTTTTTTTGCTGTTGAGTGTATATGAAATTAAAATAGTTCAAATTAAACAAGTCATTGAGCAATTAAATCACAATAGATTCTTCTTATTTTTAATTCTACATCTAATTTACTATCTATCAGGTAACATTTAATAAGATTTTTGTTTTCTGTAAAATTTGACACATCTAATAGTAAATAACTTACTTAAACTTTGGTATAACACAGACATATGATTATGAAACGGATACTTTCCACAAATATATCAATTTTAAATAATTGACTACGTGGAAAAATTCATATATAGCAATAAATGTAGTCCATGTGAACAGTTTTGAATTAATATCATACATAATGATATACATTTCCATTATATCACTCTTAGTATTGATAAAAATCGGTTCTGGAATATTCTCATTGGTTTAATGAAGAGATCTACGGTACCATTCAAAATTTTGTTATATTTAAACAGACTTCATTAGCAGACCATATCGTCACCAGTGTACAAATTATTAAGGCTTTACAATTTCATGAAGCACTTAAAGACCGTAGTAAGATGAAGCTTTTGCTTATTGTAAAAGATGACATTGTCCACATTTTAATAGAAATTCCAAGTGAAATTATTCTGCTGAAAGGTACTACGAAAGTCCATCAATTAGTTGCTCAGCAACCTAGAGTGCTAAGTTATCGAACGTTGAGTAGTTTTTGCCACAAATTGCCCATTGCCTGAACCAGAACCACTGGTTTAATCTGGT
This sequence comes from Diorhabda sublineata, assembly GCF_026230105.1. NCBI lineage: Eukaryota > Metazoa > Arthropoda > Insecta > Coleoptera > Chrysomelidae > Diorhabda > Diorhabda sublineata. The sequence continues at coordinate 5,493,790 of NC_079482.1, forward strand.
ATAAGGAAGAAATCTACGGTACCATTTAAAATCTTGGAATATTTACACAGACTTCATTTAGAACGGAATTCATTCAAATTTTTCTACTTTCCAAAAAATGTTTTAACGAATCTCTCAACACCTATTGTGTACAGAGTCTTGAACTAAATCACCTAAAAATCCTAAATTAACTAATATAGACGATAAATTGAAAATATTTTCAAATAACAAATAATCTCTAAAGTAATTCTTAAATTATAGATATTTTGAGAGCCATACTGATCTAACTGAAAGATACTTCGACTACATGAATTTAATTTGGACGGAAATAATTTCAATTTGATTGACACCGGCTGATATAAAAAGTAAAGGTTTGCTAGTAGAAATATTTTTGAGGTAAAATGCTGAAAATCATAAATAGTGATGAAAAAATAAATTGGTAAGATAAAATGACTTTCATATGTGTGAGAAAATATGGTTAGAGAAAGTATATGCACGTCAGCTACAAAACATAAGAAAAATAAACAAATAGAACAATAATCTAGATAAATAAAGTAGAGAGAAAAGAAATATATACTATAAAAAAAGTGAAGATGAAATATGAAATCAAATATTAAAAATCCAAATTAAAGGCAATAAAAATAACAGTAAGGATCTTTAAAAAGGTAAAAAAGGGTAAAAGCCTATAGAAATAGAAATTAATCATTCTACAATTGTTTTATAAACATTATAAATATCTGAGACTCAAAATAAAAAATAATTTATATTAAAATATCATGTTATAGTGTACAATAGTTTGGGTCAAAAAAGTCATCTATTTGTTTTTGAAGTATATCGAAAATATTTCGGATGACAAAAAAAATGTTAGACAAAATTCAATAGATTCTAGAAGGGAAGTTAATTTTCTACAAAAAACTTTTCTTAAGATTTTTAGTTAAATTCACTTCTTTGAAAGTTATTCAAAGTTGAAGTCAAAATGAATTTCTTGTTTTTTTCATTGTAGATGCAATTTTTTTGAGCCCACTGAAAAATTTGACCTTTTTATAGGTAATAATTTTTATTTATAGAAAAGTTAATTTCTTCAGAAAATTGCATTTTCAATCAATCACTTTTGTTGATGGAATAAACGAAGAATGAAGTTTTCAATGGGATCAAAAAAATTAAATCTACAGCAAAAAAAAACTAGAATTTCATTCTGACTTCAACTCTGAATAACTTTCAAAGGAGTGACTTTAACTAAAAATATCAAGAGAAATTTTTAGGAAATTAAATTCTCTTCAAGAATCTTCATTGAATTAATACGGATACTAATTTTTAAGTAATTACAATATTCCAAAGTTAAAAAATCAAATTCTGTAATCATACCAATTTTTAAGTCGTGGTTATGAGAAAACAGTTCATCTGACAAAAAAATTCAATCATTCTTTTTTTGTAGACCATTAAATCATCTTGAAAAAATGCCACCCAGTGAATTTCATTTACCTCGATGGATCTAACATTTTTTTTCTCATCAGAAATATTTTCGATATACCTTAAAAAAATTGTCAATTGTCTAGTCTGAAAAATTAAGCGATGAAGTTGATCATACATAAATGTCACTATAATACTCTATCCAAAATATCCTTCTCAATGGTTTTCGAATTCCATTACCATATAAATGTTTAAACATAGATATTAGCTCTCTATATATAAAAGTTTCAAACATGGCTTTTTAAAATATTAATAATTCCATACAAATATAAACGTTGAGCTTAGAAGCGAAGTGTCTAAATGACATTTAGAATAATACTTAAAAAAGTTTGATTATTAAGTGTGCGTGTCAATAAATAAACTTGGTTTACTTCCATGAAATAACCAGAGGTGCTTGTAGAGAGATGTCCAATTTTTCAATGTTCAAATACTGAAAAAAAATTAATTAAACATATTAGTATATTAACGAAACATTTATTAATAATTATGAAAGTATCGATATAGGTACTATTAATAGTAACGTTCCTTTTGCATGAAATCTCAAATAATTTGAACTCATTCAAGTGTAGCTCTTTCAATTCTACATTCTATTTAACTTTACTTAAATCAGATGAATTGGGATGAAGATTTGCGAATTTATTTTTATTTAATTTTTGTATTGACAAGTGAATTTTGGATTACAATACAATGAACTGAATGAAGGTCTAGGTTTGTCATTCCATTCGACCCTCATATAAAAGTAAGAACAGGTGAGATGATATTATCAGCTCAATTTGGAAAAAAAAACAGGTAATTTACAAAAGGAAAGCTATGAATGTTACTAATTTTTATGAATATGGTATATGATTATCACTAATCAAAATCAAAGATTGGAGTATGTAGCAGCAGAGAGCTACTAACTAAAGCTAAGTGAAAAGTATACCGAGAAAGTTATTCATGTGTACGCAATAAAATCCGTAGAAATAGTAAGGAAATACGAAATTTCAAATTTTCAAGGTAAAATTATTAAAATATATGAATCAAATGATTTTTTATATTTTCAGTCCTTTATATATATTGTACATAAAAGTTCTTGTCTAGAGAGATATCAAAGATAAAGAGTAACACTGAGTGGAGTGACTCCCTGTATATATTCAATTCAGGGAGTGTTACTAAATTTTTTTATATTAGTTTTAATAGAAACATAAACTGTGATGGATTTATGCCTATGCCCATGAGGCCCAGGGTGAACTGTACACCAGAAGCAATTTACCCCCAACGAGGGAAGCATAATTTAATGGAAGTGGAGGACGAAGAGATGTTATCTGATGGAATCATGTTAGAACAGGGATGTTTTTACCTTAAATTTGGAGTTATAGTCGAAATTCTTGTGCATAAATCCATTAACTGATACTTCCTTAATGATATCATCGATACCCAAAACAGCAACTCTGTCTAAATTCGGTGGTATATCAGATCCTATAAAAGTAGCGTATGATCTTAATGTGTTTTCTTCCAGCTCGAAAGTAATTGAGGAATATTGTTTTTCTTCAAACGAATCTAAAATAGACAAATATCACAATACAACTTAAGTCACTTGTCAAAATTGTAAATAGTACCGAAATATTACAACCTCACAATAGTTACGTATCATGTGAAATGATCTAAACTGGACATGGAATAGATATCAAAATTATAAATATAATTCAAATATACAAAGGTGTTAAAAGAAGAATTATATTTTTAACACACTTTAAAAACTCTTAAATCAAACTACACCTTTTGTTAAAATAGAATTTTTAAAGGAAATAATCGAATTTTGTCTGTTCATGAATAAATAAAAAATATTATAAAAGTAATAACACAAATGGAATTGAAAAAATTGGTGAATGTATGCAAAGAATATAATTAAAATTCATCAACACGAAGCCAAGATAATAATTTAACTATATAATTCAGTGTAATTTTTTTCTCATTTTCCTTAACCTCGCTTATTTTTCAAATATCAGATGAGGATTCAGATTCCTGTTCAACTAATTTCTTTAATTGCCATATTCCTCAATGGCTCTAATTTTTTTTACTTGGTTTATCTATTTCTATCTTGGTCTCCCCCTTATCTTTTCTTTTTATATATCTTATAATATGTCAATACCAATTCAGCTGTTTCTTTTTTTATTTTTCTATTATTGATTTTTATTAAAATGTGGCGCAGCGATAAATTTTTCGAAAATATATGTTGTTATTTTCACCTTGTCATCGTCCCAGTTATTAATTGGTAAAGACAACAATTCTGTTATTAAAGTAGAATAAAGTTGACATAATATTATTCTATATGCAATGCATATAACTAGGTCATTAAATTATTTTATCAAAATACAAAAAATCAATGTCCATTGACAACAGATTGCCTAGACATTAACTATAACTCACTATTGGTAGATTTAAAATGCAAAATATACAGCATTTGATCTTATTTCAAGCACGTCACGTGTGTAATGTTTTGAGTATCGTTTGTATTGATTAAGAACGTCCCCGCTGCTTCCTGCTCTAAAAGTTAAACATTCGTGACTTATAGGAGATTTGAGCTGCATAATGTGCAGCGTTTGTTTTTAATTCGATGATGTTGCAAGTGTTGTGCACCAAGTTTCATTTTGAGTCGATTTAAGCGAGACATACAAGTTCTGTATTGACCAAGAACGCCCCCACTGACCTCTGTTTCCCTCCAAGTTAATGAACGTCACTTATAGGAGATTTGAGCTGCAAAATGTCCAGTGTTTATTCTTATTTCAAGTATGTCGCGTGTGTTAGGTTTTAAATATCATTTGATATCAATTTAACCGAGACAGATGTTTTGTATTGACTAATAATGCACTCACTAATCCCTATCTTCCTCAAAGTCGATTAAAGATCCCTTGGAGAAAATTTGAGCTACAAAATGTTCAGTCTCTGTTTTTATTTCAACCTTTTTGGGTGCATTGCCTTTTAAATTTCATTAGATGTCGATTTAACAGACACGAAAGTTTTGAATTGACTAATAATGCCATCATTAACCTCTATCTTCTTAAAAGTTGATTAAAACACACTAGGAAAAGATTTGAGCTGCAAAATGTTCAGTCTCTGTTATTCTATCAAGCATTTCGGTTACGTTCGCTTTCAGATTTCATTAGATATCGATTTAACCGAGACAGAAGTTTTGAATTGACTAATAATGCCCTCACTAGCCCCTATCTTCCTCAAAGTTGGTTAAAACTCACTTGAAGAAGATATGAGCTGCAAAATGTTAAGTCTCTGTTTTAATTTCAAGTGCGTTGGCTTTTAAATTCCATTAGATATTAATTTAACAAAGACTAATGTCCTCACTGACCTCAAACAAAGTTTTTTTTCTCTCATCCCACACATTTTCCCAAAATTCTGTTCTCAGGTATTTTACTTCCATTGTGTTCAATTTTATCCCTTTGTTGTTTAATTTTTTGTCGCACATGTTACAATTGGTGCTACTACCACATTATACATTTCAATTTTCACATAAATATCCATAGTTTTTTAGCTTTTTATCTTTTTATGTTCTGACTTTATTTTCTATGGAAAATAGAAACAGTAATGGAGTTGCTTCATAACTTCATTCATTTATAAACTCTTCTGATGTTTCTTACTTATTATCATTAGTTTGTCTTTTCGATTTAAAAGCTCTAGTTCTAAATATTATCTCAAGTAGATTTTCTAATATTTTAGTATGTATTGTGTGATTCGGTTGTGCAGTGTTGTTTCAATTCCCCCACTTTTTGTTGTTTTTCTTGGACAATTTTCCAGATCCTGTTCCACTGAAATGTACTAGTCAATCGATCAATTGTGTCTTTTTCTGGTATAGCTGAATCCTTAGATTGAAGTGACTTGTTTCAAGCACAAAATTTCTTTAAATAGATAAAATCATCATTAAAATAAATAAAACTTGAAATAAATCAATTTTTACTAAATACTTACTGAGTGAATCACCGTCATCCCAATACAAATCACCAATAGCATATTTCTTTTCATCACTAGCTACTAAAAGTTCAATTTTCGATTTTCTGGATTCGGTAGTAGTATTTTTTGGTGCTTGTAATGGTACTATACAACCACCTCTAATTAATAATGGAATCGTATCTAATGGTGCATCCAGAGTAAATTTTTCTCCTTTACTATATGATCCTTCGAGGTTGTAAAAATCATACCAAGTACCTTTTGGTATATAAGCAGTAACTGTAACGTCAGAATCCTGAAAATGACGTTTTTTCACTTTAATAAAAAATTCATTATTTCCACTGTTTTTACCTGTAAAACAGGGATTATCATTAATGCAGAACCCCACAAAAATTGAGTATCTATTCCATACGTATTCACATCTTCCGGAAATCTAAAATACAACAAAAATATAAAAATTAATACTATGAATTGTTTATATTTCTCAATTTCTGTTCTAAAATTCCAATACTCACTCAAAGAATAATGGCCTTGCTACAGTTTCACCATTTACATGCGCTTTGTGAAATAATGTATACAGATAAGGTAATAGATAATATCTAGCTGTTAGAGCCTTTACGGATGATGCGATCACTTGCTTTCCTAGAGCTACAGGGTCTTGATCCTAAAATAAAACAAATCAATACAGTTTACAAAGGTGAAAATAGTTTTTACATCCTAGGCAATTAAATCACAAAATACTTTATTTCTGTTAAATGAATTTTGTTGTACTTACAATACCATCATCGGTGTTATGGTTTCTAGAAAAAGGATAAAATGCTCCTAGCTGCATCCATCTATTACATAATGGAGCTGTTGTATTTCCGTTGAAACCACATATATCAGCTCCCATTAAAGGAATACCGTATAGGCTGAATGATAGAATTCCTAAAAAATATATTTATAATGAAAATATACCGTAAGAAGATAAGAATTAAAAATGTTCTATTCAAGACAGTAGTAAGTTAAAAAATATATTAATTAACGGTAATAAATGAAACAAATCAAAAAGAAATCATTGGAAGTGACTCAGATTCTAACAAGAGTATGATATATAAGAAAAATCTATGCCTAGACGAAAAAAATGAGGATAATTTTATAGCAACAATAGTTAGAAAGAAAAATGATAAAAATATGCTCAAAAGGAGCATGAGGCCTAATTGAATTTCAATTTGTAAAATTTACAATGAGCAAATGGTTCAAAGCAAAATATATAAGTTATATTGTAGGAAAATTACCCAGTGGCAATTTCCTTTCACTTGAAAAAAAATAAAAAAGATGTGTTTGTTCCAGGTTAGTTGTCGGTCCAGATGAATTCCAAGGTATTTTGCACTTTCTTTTTGCTGCAGAAGATGCCCGTTTAATATTAATTACATTTGGGTGTAGGTAACATGAACATATTTATTTTCATTAACTTTTTTTTCTCCATGTTTTTAGTCACAAGGAAATGGCGTCAGAGTTAGTCGGCAATATATGAGAGACGTCTGCATATGTTGTGGTAGTTAATTTGTTGTGTGTGGGAATATCAGCTGTGTACATAAAATAGAGGATCGGGCCAAGTGCACTTCCCTGTGGAATTCCTGACATAATTGGATATAGAGTGGTGATGTAATCTTGGATTTTGACATGAAAGTGTCTGTTTTACAGGTAGGATTTTAGGAATTGTAAAAGGTTGTGCGGAAGGTTTTTCCTGTTACAAAGATTGAGATAAGCAAAATAAGTATCAAATAAATGAATACAGGTTGGATATTACAGCAACAAAAATGAAAATTAAATTATTAAATTTACTCAGTTTCTAGCAAAACCAAAATCCATAAAGAAAGTCTGTGATTAAATGGAAATTATTGAATAGTAGAAGTAGTTAACAACAAAAATGAAGAAAATATGATTAAAAGGAGCAATAACCTCAACTGAATTAGTAAAAATTTTACAAAGATTGAAAAAATTAAAATAAGTATTAAATAAAAGAATAGAAATTGGATTCTACTAACAAAAATGAAAATTAAATCACTAAATTGACTTAGTTTCTTACAGGAGCAAGTTCTATAAAGAAATTCTGAGACTAAATGAAAAAGACAAAAATTGTTGAATAGTAATAATAGTTGGAAACAAGAATGGTCCAAAAAATTATCAAGAAACGACTAATCAAGTAGAGTAATGAAAGAAAAACCATCTAAAGGAACAATAAATTCAAGAGAACAAGTTATGTATGTCATATACTATGAAAAAAACAAAATAAATATAAAATAACAGTATAAGATTGAGATTATATTAACACCTCTACACATTTAATAATTACCTGGAATTGAAAACTTCATATCATCCCAAGAAGACCAAACATCTCCACTCCAGTGCCCCGCATAATGTCCCAAACCAGAGAATGACGACCGTGATATAACCATCGGTCTTTTACCTCTTATTTCTGCAAGAGCACTGAAATAAATATACAATGTAACTAAACATTATGTATAACTTTAACTAGATAAATTTTTTGAAGGTTAATCAGTTAATATTATAAGCATTACTAGAACTACTAACATGAATATTTAAAATACATACAAGCTGGTAACTATGGCCTCTGTGAGTCCATACAAATTATGAACATTGTAATGCAGCCCCGCATAATGCTTAGCAGCCATACACAACGTCTTATAGTAAATAATTCCACCGTCGACATATGGGAGATAGGGTGGATTGTCAAAAGTGGAATTTGAACAGCCATTATTTGTACCCGAATAAAAATTTGACGGTTCGTTCATATCGATCCAAGCTCCGTCGAATTGGATTGTTTTGTGCATATTTTTTAACATTAACGTCCAATAATCTACAGCATTTGGATTAGTAAAATCCGGCCATACAGTAGACACTCTATTCCACACCTGTAAGCATGCAAGTGCACATTAATTCTTTCAGTTTGGGATATTTTATATTTCACACCTTTCCTATAAAAGGTAATCCAGTGGAATTTTTAACAAATATATCCATTTCCATTCCTACATCGTATGGTGGGTAAGATCCCGGAGTTTCACTGGCACTAATGCCCGGATCAATTAGGGGAATGTAGTGCATACCCTTCAAATGCAACTCATTTACAAAACTTGGTAATTCCTTAAAATTGTTGTGATCATATGTGAAATCATTGCTAACATTCATATAATCCAAGTCATTCCATTGGGTATCCTAAGAAATAAAATTGTAATCTGAAAATGTGGATGTTTTGTAGAATATTCAAATCTACTCACCAATGGAATTCCAGCATCAATATTTCTTTGCATCACTTTTTTGGTTTCATTTAAAGTTTTATATCCAAACCTGCATAAATGGAATCCCAGACTCCAATATGGAGGCATATAAGGTCTACCAATCAGATCGGTATATTGGTTAATGACTTCAGACGGTGATGGTCCCAAAAAGAAATAGAAATCCAAAATTCCGCCAATGGTTCTAAATGTGATAGCTGGTGTGGGTTGTAAAATAACATCTATATGATAAAAAATATTAATATTAATTATCAAATGTTAAATAACTATGATTATTGGAAAATATGTAAATACTTGCCCATTGCATTACTATTTAATAAAAATACTCCATGGCTTTTGGTAGAGTTTTCCATAACTAAATAAAATGGGTGGCTCCCATATAAATTTTTCTAAAAAGTAAATAATGAAAATTGCAATAAATTGCTTTTAGTATTAAATGCAGATCTTAAGAAACTAAATAGTTTGGGAATTATTTTTAGTTCTTTAAAGTTACATTTGTTTACATATATACAAATTTATGATAGTTGAAAATATTTTTTTGTGCCAAAAGCCTTTACTATAATAAAAGTATAACTTTCTATTAAATATTTTGATTTTTTTAAACTAAAAACCCTTGTCCCACATTCCTCTTGTTATATAGACATCTGTATCTATGTATACTATTGTGTCCTCCTTTCTTGCTGCAATACTGGGGAACTCATTGTTTACAGCTGATCTGTTAATAGCACTCCTTTTAGAAATTTCAAAATGGGAATTGGCTGTAGCAAATATCTTTGTATTTTATTACATATGCTTCCAGGTGTAGTGCTCTGGAGTACCGTAGAACGATATAGAGGTTTCT